>NC_092878.1:107494785-107794785 GCF_028372415.1 Notamacropus eugenii
CTTCTCACAATTGGCTTGAAACAGGATTTTGCTTGTGTCTCCTACTGGCATAAAACTTTGATTTTGACTGAATTCCACTTAAAGGAAATGAGCAACCATTTCTCCTTTAATGCTGCTAATGTCCTTTCCTACCCCTGAGAAGCACTAGAACTTTGGGCAGATCACTTATCCTTTAAAATCCTGTTTCTGCTTCTGTAATGATATGAGGATGAGTGGATTAAATCATCTCTAAATCAAAATAGTATGTGCTTTGTAATCTACATATTCTAGTTTTAATTTCTGAAGAATTAATTTCTAATAAATGAATTCATGGAACCATACTCTATAGAACTTCTATTAAGCAGTTCTTGAAACTTTTGATCTAGTTCACTGGAAAGCGTTTTCAACCTGGGTGTTTTAAAATGTTTTAAATACAGCAAGACATATCTAAGACAATGACATGCATCAGAAAAAATGATTATGTTTTGATAAACATTTACAATAAAACCCAGAATAACAATAGCACTATTTTATACTAAGTAAATAATAAAAGTACTAAACATGAAAATATGATCCAAAGTAAAAATTCTCTCTCACTGTTTCATTATAGTGCCTTTCTGTAGATTAAGCATTAAGAAAAGCTATGTCAGTTTAACTAAATTTTCCCAACTCCAAACTGCCTTATTATTAAATTAGTCATAACATTTCTTTTTTTACCCTTATCACTAAAACCTTTTTCTATTAATTTCAAGTAAAAAAATATAAAGCTTGCTACAATAAATGCTTGGATCATAAATATTTTCATCCCACCAAAGGAATGACAATTATCCCCTCCTTACTTAAGACTGACCTGTTTTCATGACTGGCATACAGCAGCAGACTACCATTGGACAATAGCTTTTAAATTAGTACTTAAAGTCTATGCTGAACTTTCCAGTCCCCATACAATGGCTCATTTCTTGTATTTTGATGAATCACAAGCACAAGAAAACATTATGAATAAAACTTGATAAAAGCATCATTATCATGTACTTTCTACTTATTTATTCATTTTCCATATATAATGAGGTATCTGGGCACATCAGATGTCAGGAGCATCCAGGACAAGAACAACCAGTCAGTAAACATTTATTATATGCTTACTATGTGCCAGGCAATGTGGTAACTCTGGGGTAACCAAAATACTCTGCCCTCAATGAACTTACATTCTAGATCAGAATTGGTAGAATCCTTAGAGGAGATCTAGCATAACCCACACATGAAGTAGAAATTGTCTTATCCTGCACCTCACTGAGAAATGATCCTATAACCATTGTGGAATATCCTTTGTGGCAAGAAATTTTCAATCTAAACAAGACAACCCATTCCCTGTTTGGATCTCTTTAATTGATCTCATATTGAGTTGAAATCTGTTTACCTCTAAATTTTTACTTTTTGATTCCAGTTCTGTCATTGATGAGTAATTAAAATAAATATTATTTCTCTTCTTGTGGCAATCTTTTTTAAAACTTCTCTTTTGCAATCTAAACAACACACTTACTTCAATCAACATAACTTGGCTTATCATCCTAGTAATACACTATTTGATATGTTCTCAAATTGTCAATGCCCCACCTCAGAATTGTCTACCAAACTGAAAACAATACCCAAGTTTTGTCGAGCCAATGCAGATACAATAGAACTATCATTTCCTCCCTCTGAAAGTTATGTTTCTTAAGGCAAGCAGATATTTGATTTTTTCACCAATATCGTTTTACAAAACTTCTTCAGGATGGTGGCTTTGAGTTCTCTTGAAGATTATGCTACAACAATCCATGTTCTAGATTAGAACACATTAATTTGAAAAAAAATTTGAGTATAAACCCAAAGGTGGATCATATGGCTGCCATTTGAGGAGAAAACCAAACCTACTTAAATTTTAAAAAGGGGCATAATCAGCAAATTATCCACCATTTGATATATGAATGAATGGATGTATCCACGTATATATGCATTCATATGATTTTAGGCACAACTTAAGCACCATCTACAAAGGAATGCAGGTTCTTTGATTTACTTTAGTGTTCAGATAATAACACAAAAGTGAAATCACAATCATAAAGTACTGAGAAGAATTAAAATGAAAGATTGCATCCATGTTGTTAACAGTCATTTTATACTTTTGACTTCTCTTGCCCCCTGAAAGCCATTAAAAGAATTAGGCCTATTTTACTTCTATTGCTGTCTATCTTCATGTGCCCTATTCTGTGCTTCTGGAGCTGATTATTGAAGCTTAGTATGGAGTCACTGAGGAAGGTCAAAATCTATTATACTCTAGGCTATGTGTCCCTGACTCAATTCAATTAACTCATAATTTATATTCAATTCTGGAACAGAATGAGCCATTTTAAGGGCTATTCTAAAGGAAACAAAAATAGATTTATTTAGGACAAGAAAAAGATATTTTAAAAAAGGCATTCAGAATACCATAAGTAGATTCATCTGAGTGAAGCTACTTTGCCCCAGTTAATGACAGGAATTAGACAGACAAGGAACAGATATTCCAGGCTTCTTCATGGATGGTTAGTACTTGGCTAGAAGTGATGTCAACAATCTGGTCTTCTAGTACCCTGAGACAATTAAGTTTCAAGATTTTCAAGATTTTTCAAATAAATAAAAAAAAAATAACTTTACTTGAACAAGGTTGTGAACTAGCTTTTGTTTTCACCACAGATTAGATATTGCTCTTTGAGCAAAAGTGTGAAAGCAGAAGTTAATGAAGTGTGAATGAATGATGCTGGAATTGTTGTAGAGTAGAGATTCTAAGACTGGAATATTAAAAAGTAAAGAAGAAAAAAAGAATATTGTTCAGTTGAATTAGGAGTTCAGGGATCACTGTGAAAATAGAAACTCTGCCTTATCAAATATGATGTAGGTTGATTAATTTTAGAGTTCACATTTCAATTAAAAAAAAACTTGTATGAAGATCCTTCAGAAATATTTAAATACATATATTAAAAAAGAATATTTTCTAATTCTCCTTAAAAATTGATACCTAAAAATTATGTGTTTAGACTTTTTATTATCAGTTATGTCTGACTCTTCATGACTCTATGGACCACACTAGTACTGTCCATAGGACTTTCTTGACAAAGGTACTAGAATGGTTTTCCACTTCCTTCTTCAACTCATTTTAGCAATGAAAATACTGACACTAACAGGGTTATGTGACTTGCCTCAGAATAATTCTTTAAAATATGGATTCAATCGAAAGGCCACACATAAGCATCTAGAAGGCTACATGTGACCTTAAAGCTACAGGTTCCCCACCCTTGGTTTAGGAAAATGACATCGGTGTGTATAAAATGAAAAGAAAAACCACCAGAAGAGGGGGTCACTAGCAAATTACTTAAATTGTAAAAACCCTTTGTAACATGGTACTCTCATGTCCTATCTTCACACACCTTGCTACGCATGTGCACACACACACAAACACACACACACACACTCCCACTTACCACATATATTCTGACCCAGTGACACTGGCTTTTTTGAACAAGACACTCTTTCTCTAGGCTCTGGAGATTTTCCTTGATGGTCCCCTAATGCCTGAAATATTCTTGTCTTTCTTATCCTTCTTCAAGTTGCAAGTAAAATCCTAGTTTTTAAAGGAAGCTTTTCTTAAACCCCCTTAATTCTACTATCTTCCCTATGCTGATTATTTACAATTTCTATCATGAATAGCTTGTTTGCATATAGTTATTTATTTCATTTTTAATTAAATTATTTTATTTGCTTTCAGGCTTCACCAATCATTTCCATATATCTTAGGTTTTTCCCCTCCCTCCCAGTCATTCCCCCTTCCCTCCCCAATCCCCCAGTACCTTGCTGTTAAATATGTATTGCATAGAAGAATTAAAAAGAATATGGGAAACCATAAAACAAAACAAAATAATGCAAAAGAAAATGATCTTCTTCTTTCTGGGATCTACTTCCATAGCTTTTTTCTCTGAATGTGGAAGGCATTTTGCCTTAAGAGTCCATTGAAATTTTTAAGTGCTTGCATTGCAATGAAATACTAAGTCTATTAGAAAAATTCCTTGCACTCTGTGGTTGTTGCTGTGTACAAAGTTCTCCAGGTTCTGCTCCTTTCACTCAGCATCAGTTGATATAAATCTTTCTAGGTCTTTCTGAAGTCTTCCTGTTGAACGTTTCTCATAACACAATAGTGTTCCATTACACTCATATACCACAACTTGTTCAGTCAGTCCAGAATTGATGGGCATCCCCTTGATTTCCAGTTTTTGGCCACCACAAAGAGAGAGGCTATGAATATTTTTGTACACGTGGGATCCTTTCCAATTTCTATGACCTCTTTTGATACAGTCCCAGAAGTGATATTGCTGGATCAAAGGGTATGTACATTTTTGTAGCCCTTTGAGCATAGTTCCAAATTGCTCTCCAGAATACTTGGATAAACTCACAGCTCCACCAACAATGAATTAGTGTTTCAGATCTCCCACAACTTCTCCAACATTTATCATCTTCCTGTTTGGTCATGTTAGCCAATCTAATAGGTGTGATGTGGTACCTCAGAGTTGTTTTGATTTGCATCTCTAATCAATAGTGATTTAGAGCATTTTTTCATATGATTACAGATAGCTTTAATGTCTTCCTGGGAAACCTTCCTGTGGATATCCTTTGACCATTTATCAATTGGGGAATGACTTGTATTCTTTTAACTCAGTTCTCTATAAATTTCAAAAATGAGATCTTTATCACAGACATTAGCTGCAAAAATTCTTTTACAGTTTTCTGCTTCTCTCCTAATCTTGGTTGCATTAGGTGTGTTTGTTCAAAAACTTTTCAATTTAATGTAACCATAATTATCCATTTTGCACCTCATAAACTTCCCAATCTCTTGTTTGGTCATAATTTTTTCCATTCTCCATAAATCTGACAAATACATTATTCCTTGCTCCCTTAATTTGTTTGTAGTATCAGTCTTTATAGCTAGATCATGTATCCATTTGGAATGTAGTCATGTGTATGGTGTCAGGCATTGATCTATACCCAGTTTCTGCCACACTGTTATCTAGTTTTCCTAGCAATTTTTGTCAAACAGTGATTTCTTATCCCAGAACCTGGGATCCTTGAGTTTATCAAACAGTAGATTGCTATATTCATTGAGTACTAGGTCTTGAGTACCTAGCCTATTTTACTGATATACCTTCTGTTCCTTAGCCAGTACCAAGTGGTTTTGATGACTGCTGATTTATAATACAATTTGAGATCTGGTAGGGCTAGGCCATATTCACTAACAATTCTTTTCACTAGTTTCTTTGATGTTCTGGATCTTTTGATCTTCCAGATGAATTTTGATATTATTTTTCTAGCTCTAGAAAATAATTATCTAGTAGTTTCATTGGTATGGCACTGAATAAGTAAATTAATTTAGGTAAAATTGTCATTTTTTTATATTAGCTCAGCCTACCCATAAGCAAGTCATTTTTCTACTTACTTAGATCTGACTTTATTTGTGAGAAAAGTGTTTTGTAATTGTGTTCATGTAGTACCTGGGTTTGTTATGGCAGATAGACTCCCAGATACTTAATAGCATCTACCATATCTATAAATGTGGTTTCTCTTTCTATCTCTTGCTGTTGGGCTTTATCAGTAATATATAGCAAAGCAGATGATTTATCTGAGTTTATTTTGTAACCTGCAACATTTCCAAAGTTGTATATTATTTCAAGTAGGATTTTACTTTATTCTCTGGGATTATTGAAGTATATCATCATATCATCTGCAAAGAGTGATAACATAGTTTCTTCTATGCTTATTCTAATTCCTTCAATTTCTTTTTCTGCTCTTATTGCTACAGCTAGCATTTCTAACGCCATTTTGAATAACAGCGGTGATAACGCACATCTTTTTTTCACCCGTGATCTTCTTGGAAATGCATCTAGTTTATCCCCCTTGCAAATAATGCTTGCTGATGATTTTATGTAGATACTGCTTATTATTTTATGGAAAGCTAACTTTATTCCGATGCTTTCCAGTGTTTTCAATAGGAATGGGTGTTGTATTTTGTCACAAGCTTTTTATGCAACTATTGAGATAATCATGAGGTTTTTGTTAGTTTTATTATTGATATGATCAGTAATGCTAATAGTTTTTTTTGTTTTGTTTTTTTTCTATTTAACTTTTAACATTTATTTTCACAAAATTTTGGGTTACAAATTTTCTCCCCTTTTAGCCCCTCCCCCCCCAAACCCAAGCATTCTAGTTGCTCCTGTGACCAATCTGCTCTCTCCTCTATCCTCCCTCCCTGCCCTTGTCTCCGTCTTCTCTTTTGTTCTGTAGGGCCAGATAGCTTTCTTAACCCCTTAACCTGTATTTCTTATTTCCCAGTGGTAAGAACATTACATTTGATCCTAACACTTTGAGTTCCAACTTCTTTAGCACCCTCCCTCTCCACCCCTTCCCCTTGGAAGACAAGCGATTCAATATAGGCCAAAACTGTGTAGTTTTGCAAATGATTTCCATACTAGTTGTGTTGTATGGGACTAACTATATTTCCCTCCATCCTATCCTGTCCCCCATTACTTCTATTCTCTTAAGATCCTTTCCCTCCCCATGAGTGTCAACCTCGGATTGCATTCTCCTCCCCATGCCCTCCCCTCCATCCTCCCCCCCACCCTGCTTGTGCCCCTGTCCTCCACTCTCCTGTATTATGAGATAGGTTTTCCTATCAAAATGAGTGTGCATTTTATTCTTTCTTTTAGTGGAATGTGATGAGAGTAGACCTCATGTTTTTCTCTCGCCTCCCCTCTTTATCCCTCCACTAATAAGTCTTTTGCTTGCCTCTTTTATGAGAGATAGTTTGCCCCATTCAACTTCTCCCTTTCTCCTCCCAATATTTCTCTCTCACTGCTTGATTTCATTTTTTTTTTAAGATATGATCCCATCCTCTTCAAATCACTCTGTGCACTCTGTCTCTATGTATGTGTGCGTGTGTGCATGTGTGTGTATGTACTCCCACCCAGTACCCAGATACTGAAATGTTTCGAGAGTTACAAATATTGTCTTTCCATGTAGGAATGTAAACAGTTCAACTTTAGTAAGTCCCTTATGACTTCTCTTTGCTGTTCACCTTTTCATGGTTCTCTTCATTCTTGTGTTAGAAAGTCAAATTTTCTTTCCAGCTCTGGTCTTTTCATCAAGAAAATTTGAAAATCCTCTATTTCATTGAAAGACCATTTTTTCTCCTGAAGTATTATACTCAGTTTTGCTGGGTAGGTGATTCTTGGTTTTAGTCCTAGTTCCTTTGACTTCTGGAATATCCTATTCCATTCCCTTCGATCCCTTAATGTAGAAGGCGCTAGATCTTGTGTTATCCTGATTGTATTTCCACAATACTTGAATTGTTTCTTTCTAGCTGCTTGCAATATTTTCTCTTTCACCTGGGAATTCTGGAATTTGGCCATAATGTTCCTAGGAGTTTCTCTTTTTGGATCTCTTTCATGCAGTGTTCTGCGGATTCCTTGAATATTTATTTTGCCCTCTGGTTCTAAAATCTCAGGGCAGTTTTCCTTGATAATTTCATGGAAGATGATGTCTAGGGTCTTCTTTTGATCATGGTTTTCAGGTAGTCCCAGAATTTTTACATTGTCTCTCCTGATTCTATTTTCCAGGTCAGTTGTTTTTCCAATAAGATATTTCACATTATCTTCCATTTTTCGAATCTTCTCGCTATGTTCTGTGATATCTGTCTTTCTCATAAAGTCCTTAGCGTCCATCTGTACCATTCCAGTTTTGAAAGATCTATTTTCTTCAGTGAGCTTTTGAATCTCCTTTTCCATTTGGCTAATTCTGCTTTTAAAAGCATTCTTCTCCTCATTGGCCTTTTGAACCTCTTTTGCCAATTGAGTTAGGCTAGTTTTCAAGGTGTTAATTTCTTCAACATTTTTTTGGTTCTCCTTTAGCAGGGAGCTGATCTGTTTTTCATGCTTCTCTTTCATCCCTCTCATTTCTCTTCCCAGTTTTTCCTCCACCTCTCTAACTTGATTTTCAAAATTCTTTTTGAGCTCTTCCATGGCCTGAGCCCATTGGGTGGGCTGGGGCACAGAATCCTTGATTTCTGTGTCTTTGCCTGATGGTAAGCATTGTTCTTCCTCATCAGAAAGGAAGGGAGGAAGTGTCTTTTCTCCGAGAAAGTACCCTTCAATAGTTTTATTTCTTTTCCCTTTTCTGGGCATTCTCCCCAGCCAGTGGCTTGACCTCTGTATATTCTCCTCACACCCACCTCACCTCCTGATCCTCCCAGCCAGCGTTTGGGGACTGAGATTCAAATGCTGCTTCCCGCCTTAGGGCTTTTGGCGGGGGCAGGGCTGCTATTCAGTGTGAGAATTAAGTTCAGATGGTCAGGTCAGGGGCAGGGCCGCCTCTCAGGCACAGTTCCCTCGGGGGGTTTATGCACAGACCTTCCACAATGGATCCAGGCTCCCGCCCACTTGGGGAGCGCCTGTCTGCAGCCGCCTCTCAGCTTCTATCTCCTGGTGGGGCCCGATCCATGGGGGCACCCCACTCCCCTCTTGACCCGCCAAAGAGACTCTCTCACCGACCCTTGTCACCTGTGGGTGGGGGGGCTTGTGCCGCCGCTGGAAATCCCGTCTCCGTAGCCCGCTCGGATCTTTTCCTCACGGTGTCGCAGTTGCTGCAGGGCTGCACTCAGCTCTCAGTCCCGGCGCCCAGTCCACAGCACGAAGGACCCCCCGCGAGAGGTTTGCAGGTCTCTCTGGAACAGAAATCTCCCTCGCTCCAATATTCCGTGGCCTCTGGGTGCAGAATTCTCCGTGAGTTACTCCCCTCTAGCCGTTCTGTGGGTTGTGGGTTCAAAGCTATGTGTATGTGCGTCTTTCTACTCTGCCATCTTGGCTCTGCCTCCCTAATAGTTTTACTAATATTGAACCAGCCCTGCATTCCTGGTATAAATCCTACCTGATCATAATGTGTTATTCTTGTGATTAATTGCTGTATTCTTTTTGCTAATATCTTATTTAAAATTTTTGCATCTATATTCCTTACAGAAATTGGTCTACAATTTTCTTTCTCGGTTTTGGTTCTTCCTGGTTCAAGTATCAGAACCATATTTGCATCAAAGAAATAATTTTGTAGGAATACTTCTTCAGCAGTTTTCCCCCAAATAGCCTATACAGTATTGAAATTAACTGCTATTGAAATATTTGATAGAATTCACTTGCAAATTCATCCAGCTCTGGACATTCTTTCCTAGAGAATTCACTGATGGCTTGTTCAGTTTCTTTTTCTGAGATAGATTTATTTATGCATTCAATTTCCTCTTCTTTTAATCCGGAGGATTTCTATTTTTTAGAATACTCAACCATCTCATTTAGATTGTTGAATTTATGGGCATACAGTTGGGCAAAGTAATTTCTAATTATTGTTTTAATTTCCTCCTCATGGGAAGTTAATTCATCCTTTTCATTTCTGATATTGGTAATTTGGTTTTCTTCTTTCATTTTTTTTAATCCAATTGACCAAAGGTTTATCAATTTTACTGGTTTTTCATAAAACCAACTCTTAGCTTTATTTATTAGTTCAATAGTTTTCTTAATTTCAATTTTATTAATCTCTCATTTGGTTTTAGTATTTCTAATTTGGTATTTACTTGGGTATTTTTAATTTATTTCTTTTCTAGCTTTTTCAGCTTCATGCCCAATTCATTGATCTATTTTATTCATGTATGCATTCAAAGATATAAAACTTCCACTAAGAACTGCTTTTGCTGTATCTCATAAGATTTTGTATATTGTCTCATTATTATAATTCTCCTGAATGAAGTTGTTGATTATTTCTATAATTTGTTGTTTAACTCACTCATTCTTTATAATTAGATTGTTTACTTTCCAATTATTTTTTGGTTTATATTTCCATGGCCTTTGATTGCATGTAATTTTAATTGCATTACCACCTGAGAAGGATGCATTGACTATCTCTTTCTTTCTGCACTGGATTGTGTGTTTTTTATGCCCTAATACTTGGTCAATTTTCATATATGTGCCATGAAACACTGAGAAAAAAAGTATACTCTTTTTTATCCTCATTCAATTTTCTTTAGAGATCTATCCTATCCAGAGTTTTATCCACCTTCTTAACTTCTTTCTTGTTTGAGGTTAAATTTATCAAGTTCAGAGAAAGGGAGGTTGAGGTCTCCCATTAGTATAGTTTTGCTTTATATTTCTTCCTGTAACTCCCATAAATTCTCCTGTAAGAATTGTGTTGCATATATGTTTAGTAATGAAAGTGCTTCGTTGTCTATGGTGCCTTTTCCAGGATATAGTTTCCTACCTTATCTGTTTTGATTAGATCTATTTCTGCTTTCCTTTGTCTGAGATTAGGATTACTGCCCCAGCTTTTTTTTTTTTAAATCAGCTGAAGCACTATATATTCTGCTCCAAACTTTTATGTTTTCCCTGTGTATATGACCCCATTTCAAATGTGTTTCCTGTAAACAACATGTTGTTGGATAATGTTTTTTTTAATCCATTCTACTATCTGTCTCTGTTTTATGGGAGAATTAATTCCATTCACAATCACAGTTATATTACTACCTGTGTCTTTCCCTCCATCAACTTCCCTCCTCTTTTATACATTTAGTTCCCCTTTCTCTGTTCCCCTCCACAATGGAGTTTTCATTTCTGACTACTGCTTCCCTCAGTTTTCCCTTCCTTCTTTCAGAACCCTCCCTTTTAATCCCATTCTCCCTTACTTCTTCTTCCCTCCTTTTTTAGCCTCCCCTCTGTTTTCTTTCCCCCTTCCCCTCCTAGTGTCTATAGAGCTAGTTGTGTTTCTATGCACAACTAAGTTTTTTGTTCCCTCTTTGAACCCAATCAGATGAGGGTACCTCTCAAACAATACTCATCTCCCTCCCCTGTTTCCCCCTACTGTAGTATATTTTTGTGCTTCTTCCTGTGATGTAATTTAGCTTTTATTGACTCCTCCTTTTTACAACTCCCATTACAATCCCTTCTCACTATCAAATCATATTTTTATCATGGCATCATTTACTTTATACTGCTCCCTCTATCTATGTATATTCCTTTTTAATGTCATAATAAACATGCAATTCTCAAGAACAGCAAGTATCATCTTCCCTTATAGTGATGTAATGAGTTTGCCCATTTTGAGTAACAAGATTTTTTTTTCTTTTTTTTCGCATGTACCTTTCATACCTCTCTTGAGACCTGCATTTAAATATGGAATTTTCTATTGAGCTCTGGCCTTTTCATCTGGAAGACCTGGAAATCCCTTATTTCACTGAATATCCATCTCCTTGCCTGAAATATTATAGTGAACCTTGCTGAGTAATTGATGCTTGGTTTTAGCCCCAGCTCCTTTGCCTTAGGGAATATCATATTACAATTCCTTCGATCTTTAAATATAGAACCTACAAAGTCCCATGTGATCCTGACTGTAGCTCCTCGATATTTGAATTGCTTCTTTCTGGCTGCCTGCAGTATTTTCCCATTCACTTAACAGTTCTGAAGCTTGGCTGTGATATTCCTTGGTGTTTTAATTTGTGACCTCTTTCAGGAGATAAACAGTGGATTCTTTCAATGACTATTTTGCCCACTGGACCTTGCACTTCCGGGCAATTTTCCTTGATGACTTTTTGGAAGATATTGTCCAGGCTTTTCTTTTCATTATGGCTTTTTGATAGACCAATAATCCTTAGATTTGCTCTCCTGGATTGAATTTCCAGGTCAGCAGTTTTTCCATTTAGATATTTTACATTTTCTTCTATCTTCTCATTCTTTAGATTTTGTATGACTAATTCTTGATCTCTCATAGAATCATTAGCTTCTACTTGTCTGATTCTAATTTTTATGAATTTTTTTCTTCAGTTAACTTTTGCACCCCCTTTTCCATCTGTCCAATTGCTGCTTTTAAGGAGTTATTTTCTCCAGTTAGGTTTTGTACTTCTTTTTACAATTGTCCTTTTAAATTCTTCAGTGATTTTTTTTTCATGTTTTAAAAATCACTGGTCAGTTTTTGTTCTAATTCTCTAATTTGGCTTTTAATATCCTTCCTGATCTCTTTCAAGAATGTTCTTTGTGCTTCACACCAGTTTATATTCCTTTCTGAAGTTTCAGATGGAAGTACAGTCTCAATGCTGACCTCTCTGGTACTTGTGTTTTAGTTCTTGTACACATAGAAAGATTCTATGGTCTTTTCTTTTTGGCTTTGCTTATTACTCATGATGATCACCCTTTTCCTGGCTTTTTAAGTAGGTCTCTGCTTCTGGGGTACAAAGGGCTCAGTCCCACTGTTCTTGTGCCTGAAACTTGAGGGTTTGTATGTTCTGGCCTCTGGTTCTTTCAAGTAGAAGCTAAAATGCTACAGCTTACCTGGTGCTGATCTGGCTGGTGTTGGAAAGCAGAGGCTAGGTTAGGTCTTTTTGGGCTTCCCTGGAGTTACTCTGGAGCTAGCTAAGTTAAGTGTGGGGAAAGGGTGACCTGACCATAAGAAGTCTCTTCTGCTGTGCCAGAGCAGAGGCAAGCTCAGCAGTTGGTAATCACGTCTCTGCTGGTGTCTCCCTGATTCCCCTGGGGTCCTGATGCATACCTTCAGTCCTGGTGTTGGTGATTGTGGCACTCACCCTCCTGGGTCTCAGGATCTTCTCCTGGTTTGTTGATGTGGGGCTGTCTGGAACAGCTCTGGTCCTGCACTGTTTCCCTTCAGCCACACCAAGAGGGACCCTCCTTAGAGATTTTTCTAGCCTCATGAGGTAAGGACTGTTTACCCCTTCTGCTGCTACCACTCTTCCAGGATTTTTCCTGGGGAGATGTTCTCTGCCCTCTTCACGGTCATCAAGGGGAGATTACTGATCACTCTGCCATCTTGACTCCCTCAAATCCCTCCTAACATATAGGTATTTTCATGATTATTTTTCCCATTAACTCTGAGTTCCTTCAGAGAAGGGACTGTTTTTTTTTTTTTTTAAACGTATGTTCATGTCCCCAGTGATTAGCACAGTGCCTGACTCATAGTGGGAATAGATATTTAATGACTGAGTGACTTTTTATTCTCTCCTAGTAGGAAACATATCAAATGGTACATTCCTTGAAATAAATGATATTTTTTTTCACACTTAAGCACTTGCTTAGCAAAGTATACTGCTTGAATTGGGGCTTAATTAAGTTTTAATAGCATATAAAGACAAACATAATACAAATTAGAATCTTAAAAAAAATATCCAAGCAAGCTGTCAGCAGAAGACAGGGAAAATAAATTATTGAAATAGATAATATGCAAAATGAAAAAAAAATCATCATGGTTCTCATCAGGCACACTAAAGTGAAAATTGAAATCTCCTATAATTAACATTTTGTCAGACAAAACAGTACTGATCAGAGAAGCATTCCCTAAAGTATTAACAACATAAACATATATATGGGGGAAAATAGAAAAAACTATGCCATGATTCTGTTTCAGGGGGAAAAAGTAGAATCATGTACTCTACAATTTCATGATTATAGGCAAATCATTTCTTGTCCTTACTAGATTTTCATTCAGTGTATCACTTTTATTTCTATGGAGAAAAAGGCATGGCTTTTATTTCTATTATACTTTTCTTAGAAATTGATGATAGGGTTTTTTGATACAAGGAAATGTACTCCTGCAGTGGCCTAATTTAAAAACAATAATACATGACTATTCTAAGGAGATGTGTATTAGAGGTCTGGTACTCAGTTAAGATGCTGCCTGTAAAAAGGTAATTCTTCTTAGTAGAAGATTTTAGATGAAGAAAGTGAGGAGTGTTCCTGAAATTTCACTTACCCCAAGTCCCACAAAAAAAAAAAATTACAGTTGTATAATAAAAAATCTAAGCTTTTTGAATTCTTCTATATAGTGTCTTTCCATCCCATCATGTGAAGAGTTGCTTGAGAATAGCTTTTTAATATTCCCTTTTGTTTTTCAAGTTCTATTAAACCAAGAATAATTCACAAAAACACAACAATGGCATTTTAAAATTTAGCACTTACTTATTGTGCCATCTTGAAATAATGGATAGAAAGTTGGTCTTGGAACTTAAGAGACTAACATTGAATACCAGTGACTTTGTGACTTGGGGAAGTTCATTTAGCTTATTAGTAAACCAGATAACTTAGTATAAATTGCATAAGAGTTGATGAGATGGATCAATAAAGGGAGTGTCTTCAAGGAAAATAGCGTGTAAAATTATGATAAATGTATCAATTAATAATGAGGTCCAGTTAAGTTTAGTATACAACTGCATTCCAGAGGAAAATTTGGTGGTTAAGTTCATGGGATCATAGATTGAAAACTCAAATGGTATTTTACAATGGACCTCATTCGAATCTCTCCATTAAAAATGAGGAAATTGAGAAACAAGTTGAAACATGAGAAACATGTTTTAATTAGATATATAACCAATCCCCAATTATCTAACAATGTTGCTGTTAATAAACCATAGAAATATTTAAAAGTTTTTTTTTATTTGTCTAGTAATAAGTGGAGCAACAAATAGAAATGGTCAAGAATGCCTCTATCAAAATCTTTAGGTGTGAAGGATTAAACTGACATCAAACTAAATATTTCTTCAGTGACAGAAATAGTCAAAGTTCCCAATTGGCTGACGAGTCTGTCATTAGACTTTAGCAAACTATTAATGTGGCTCCTTTCAAGGTTAAAGTATAAATCAATTTGAAGTTTTTAAGAAAATATCCTCTAGGAGGGTGTGCAGAGCAATTTGTAGTTTAAAAAAATCTACTATGCATATATTACTTAAGAAAAAGACTGGTAAATTTTGATAATTAAAAATTTCGATAATTAAAATTTTGATAATTTTGATAATTAAATTAACACAGCTGCCATCTAGCAAATTTGAATTGAAGAGATCATATATGTTAATTGATAAGACTCCCATGTGTATAATGAAAGTGGAGAGCACTACATTTGTAGTCAGATGACTTAAGCTCGAATTCCATTTCTATAACTTCCAAATTTGACATGTCTGTGTGATGACTTTAATTTTGAACCATCAATTTCCTGCTTTAAGAAATGAGTTAGCCTAATCATTTTTAATGTCCCCCTCACTGCTTTCCATAATTCTTAAGTTTCAAAAATGTCTGTAGGTAGAATATTGTAAATTATGGTCATCTACCCCAACTCTTCATGTACTGGTCCTTTCTGAACTTAGCTAGTAGAGTCATTTGACAGGAGTCATTCATTTCATTAAAACTTCCATATTTGACACCTTTTTGCCTTAAAAGAACCTGGGAGAAATTGCATAGTGTTGACATGGTGCTTAAAAACCCAAGGTAATGTCCCTAGTATGACTTTTGTGGACTACATTTTTCCAAATATTAATGAGAAAACCATGGCATATAAGAAAGAGAAATTAGACTTGTAAATACATTAATATAGGGAACTTCCAGTGAGGAAACTCCTTCCAATGAAGATCAACATCTTCTCTATGACATAGTCTATTTAGAGTTTAAGTAATCATACACTTATGTGTAAGAAACAGGACTTGAACCCACATCTTCCTAGGTATTGAACTGGCGTTTTTGTCAATAACAACTTTTTAAATCATTATAAAAAATAACAAAATAATAATATGGAATGATCTTCTCAATCTTAGCACTTATTTTCTACATTCGCCTACACATTTGTACTGATTTAAAGGGCTCTCAGGAAGAATATTGGCTTGCTCTCAACTTCCTTCATAGATTATATTTCCCTTGAAAGAAGGAGATTCAAAACCTACCTGATATAAACACTTTATAAAATTAATTATTCATGCAGTACAATGAAGGGGAACACCTAGATTTAATTGGACACATGCTTCTCACAGTTAAGGAATGGAGAACAGATAATGAAGTCCCCTCTGCATCCTTCCAAAGGAAATATGGGAAAGACCATAAAGTCTCACGTAAGTCTTAAAGAAGAAAAATACAGCGTATGCATTTTCCTACTATTCTTGAGCTCTTTAACAAACACTTTCACCAGAAATGTGGTCTCAGTAAAACTTTAACCTCTTCTATGCTCCTGCGCAGCTTTGTCTGACTATAGATTTCAGATTCAGAATTTAGAACTAGAATGATCATTATAGATTATCTAGCCCAACCACCTCATGATATAAAGAAGAAATTGAAATGGCGAAGATGAGTGCATAATATTTGCCACACAAATAGTTGTAGTCAGGATCCTGATGGGCATGTTCCCACTAAAAGATATATATCTCTACCTCGCACTATTTTTTTTCTATTCTCATTTGATCTATACCAAGATTTTGTCTCTTCAAATTAAAATATAGGAAAACCTGGTCTCTAATCTCTAGTTTTCGGGCAATTTCCATGAAAATGTATACGGATATTTAATCCTGGAAATTTCATTTTATAATCAGGAAAAGCAGTTAGATGAAATAGGGAAGATAATGGATCTCTAAAGATTCCATCATCCACTTTTGATTATGTCTTGCCCCAGAAATTATGCTGATGAGAGGAGAGAGGGAGACAGAGAGAGAGAGAGAGAGAGAGAGAGAGAGAGAGAGAGAGAGAGAGAGAGAGAGAGAGAGAGAGAGAGAGAAAGAGAGAGAGAAAGAGAGAGAGAAGGAGAGAGAGAGAGAGAGAGAGAGAGAGAGAGAGAGAGAGAGAAAGAGAGAGAGAGAGAGAGAGAGAGAGAGAGAGAGAGAGAGAGAGAGAGAGAGAGAGAGAGAGAGAGAGAGAGAGATGCTACATCATGTATGGGGGGAGGGAATGAGTTTAAGACTTGACGTTCTTCCAGTTGATAGTTGTATGATTCTGGGTAAATACCTTAGCTTCTCTCAGCTTCTTTAAAGTGAAAAAAATCACATATTTTCTGCCTTAAAATATTCCTATGAGTAAGGTGTGATATTGCAAAATTGTACCATGTTCTACAAAACTTTTGGATTTTCTTTTCCTATTTAGGGAATGTAGACTTTGGCTGATTTAATCTCTAACCTACCTTCCAGCCAAACTAGCCATTTTTTTCCCTGTTCATCAAAGGAAATCCCATATCCCGTCTCATTCTTTGCACTTTCTCCCATGCCTGCAACATATTCCCTCCTCCTGTCAACCTCTTAATATTCATTGTTTTCTTTTGAAATTTATCCCCCTAAAAACTTAGCTCAATTGCAATCTTTAATGTGAAGTCGCTTCTAATCTCTCTGCCTGCTATTACTACCCCTCTACCTCAAAAAACTTCATTTACTTTTTCTATGTTTATATATGAACATATTCCCTCCCTCCCACCCCCCGGAATGTAAGGTCTGTGGAAACAAGAATTATTTCATCTGTTCTCTTTACATTCTTAGTGCAGTTCCTGGAACTCACTTGGAATTTGACAGGTGTTTGTTGATGGATTAATCCACCTAAAGTCTAACCCTTTTAATTTATAAATGAGGGAACAAATTGAAAGAAGTGAATTTTACTTATGCTAGGTTACACAGAGAGAGTTAATAACCTAGACTAGGATTGGGATAGCACAAAATTCTTCTTTGCTAATTAATACACTGCTCTTTCTATGGAGCACATGTAATCTTCTAAACACTCAGTCCAACGACATTCATTTCCTACCTGAACAAATGATTTTTCTTCATTTTTCTTCTCCTAGACTCATTAAAAAATAATTCACTACTCTAGTCATTTGAACGTCACCAAGGATATTAGGACCCTTATAATTTATTGCTGGGCTCTTTTCTATGAGCCCTTTATTTCCACTTTATATGATTGTAAATGATACTGTACTCCTTTTATTCTTTAACAACTTCTGCTGTTACCTAATTTTAATTTTGCTTTCTTCTCCTGTATTCATTTTAAACATATATTGACAAAAACTGCTTTTTATGTTTCTTCTATTATTTAGCTTTATAGATTTTTCTCATAATCTGTAGATTTAGATGAAATAAAATTTGAATACTCATTTCATAGCTTCATATGACCATTGATGTAGAGCTGGAAGGGATGTTAGAGAGAATACATTCTAACCTCCTTCATTTTAAAGATGAGGAAACTGAGGTCCAGAGAAATAAATTCCAAGAACCTAGTCCAAGGTCACATGGTAATAAAATATGACAGGAAAGATTCAAAGCCAGGTCTTCTTAACTCAATAACACCGTATGCACTACGAAACATTCATTCTTTTGTTACATATTTATTAAGGAATTAACAAAGTTCAGAAACATGCGCTTGGCACCGTGGAAGATAAAAGATGACCAAGACACAATTCCTGCCCTCAAACAGTTACTTTTGACTTGTGTTAATAACCTTTCTTCTAATCTGTGAGCATGGTGATTGATTTTTTTTCCTGCATTTAGCTTTCTATTTTCATTTTTCCCATTTCAGTTAGAATAAAAGATGTCCTCACTTCCATTGGTATCCACTTTGCTTTCTTTCAAGTTTGAATATTTGAATAAAAATAATAATGAGCTGTTATTCATATATCATTTAGAACTTTACAAAGCACTTGATGAATATTTTCTCATTTTATCTTTACAACAACCTCCAAAGATTTTACCTTAATTAAATCAATCAAATAGCAAGTTATGTGATAAAGGCCAGATGTGGCTACAGGCTTTCCAGACAGTAAGTAGAGGACATTATGTCTCAAAACTATGCAACATAGTTACCCTTGTCTGATTCTTTTTTTTATACTCCCCCATATACCCCAACATAGAATGTAACGGGAAATATAAAATCTAGGACAGCAATTAATGAAAAAGTTACCAATAATTAAAATAATCCAAAAGTAGAATGAGGAATGAGCTCACTTGAAAGAACTCATTAGTACCTGATCAGTTATAGTTGAAAACTAGAGATTAGATCCGTTGTGAGGTGTGTTCTAATAGGGATACTTTCTGAATTTGCATTGGACTTGATCACTTTTGTGTTCCCTTCAATGTCTATGTTTCTATGTTGACTTTTTGAGAGTTTTAATAGAAATCACACAACGTGATTCAGCCATCGATTGGCATTGATAACAGACTCAGTGTTGTTTAGTCTTATTTCAGACATGCTTGACTCTTCCTGTTCCCATTTGGGGTTTTCTTGGCCAAGATATTGGAGTAGTTTGCAAATTCCTTTTCCAGCTCATTTTACAGATGAGAACCTGAGGCAAACAGGGTTATTATTCATCTATTCAGTGTCTGACGACAATTTGAACTCAGAATGTCCTAACACTGGACCTCTTCCTGTATCAACTACATTAATTAACTGTTCCTTTTTATGAAGTAATACAACGAGGCAGAGCTAAGATAGTAGAAGAAGCACTCAGCTGAGCCTTCTTCACATTCCCTTCCAAAGAACTTTAAAATAATTCCTCAAGCAAAATTCTGGAATGGTAAAGCCAATGTAAGTCAGGGTTAAATATTCTTCCAGCCCAAGAAAACTGGGGAGGTTGAAAAGAGGGATATTTAACATTGGAGTGGGCACTAGCCTGGAATCCTCATGAATGAAATGTCAGTGGAGAGACTAGGTGGTGGCAACAGAAAGAGCAACAGTTTTGAGAGCTTTAAAAACAAAAAATGGTCGACATACCTGGCAATTTAACAGAAAGAGATTATATGAACCTTTTCTGCTAGTACTGAATGCAAGACTGTAATGCTATTTGCAAATTCTATTCCCTATAACCATTTTTGATCAAAGTTCAAAAGCAGAAAGGTATACTTTTGGTCAAGAGGCATCAGAGGCCCTGAAAAGCAGCATGACTTTCATTCATAGAGGATCAGAAACCCTGAGGAGCAGAATCACTTCCAGTCTCAAGGGAGCAGAAGCCCTGAAAATCAATATTAGTTTTGGACCAAGGGACATGTGGACCTGAGGAACAGTATCACTTCTGGTCCCCAAGAATCAGGGACCCACAAGGAGAAATATTGTCTGTAATTGTAAGGGATCAGGAGCCCTTTGTGGGTAAGGCAAAAAGCAGGAAAATAGTGCTCACAGTTCTCCCCAGAACAGACCTCTTCTTCAGACATCCTGTTAATGAAACATTTCTTTTTAATTCACTTGACTTTTTATTCATCTTGCCAGTAAGACCCAAATGCATCCCTTGAAAGACCCATTTATCTAATATTAACAGCAAAATAAATAAATAAAATTAAATCATCAATAAATATGCCTAGTCCAGGAAAATAAATTTCCATGATGGCCATACCCCAAAAAATATGTGCTTCTCTGAACTTAAGGTTTTTAATCTCTATGGAAGAAATAGTTAATGAATTTCATCTTCTGTCTTCTAGAATCATGTTTCTTATAGAGTTCTAAAGTCTTTTAAAGTTGGTGCTTCTTCAAAATGGCATTATTTTTTTATAAATTGTTTTCTTAGTTTTGCAACACTTTGTTCTGTATCAGTTCACAGAGTTCCTCCTGGTTTCTCTGTAATTATTCATTTCATCATGTCTTATGGCACAATATTTCATTGCATTCGTATACTGTACATTGTTTGCCAATTCCCCTATATGTGGACTGACTGTTACTTTCCAAATTTTGAATACTACAAAAGTAGCTGCTATGTGTATTCTCATGCATAAAAGTCCTTTACCTCCTTCCTTAATCTCTTTGGATGTATGCACCTACTTGAGATGAAATTACATCAAAAGGGTATGCACAGTTTGGAAATTGTTGGCCATAATTCCACTTGGCTTTCCACAGTGGCTATGTCCACTGAGGTGAGCACTAGAGTACCTTTTTTCTGTAGTCCATCCAACATTTTTTTTCAATTTTCTTCTCTTGTAATCTACAACACTGATGGGTACAAGTTAGAATCTTAATACTGCTCTAATGATGTGACAGTTTTTTAATACAATTATTGATAGCTTGGATTTTTTCCTTTGAAAAATGTTTATTCATAATCTATAACATTTATTCATTGGGAATGGACTCTTAGTGGTATAAATCTGAATCAGTTTCTTTTATATTGTGTTCAAAAAATCTCAGTGAAATGATAAATAAAACTTAAACGTTACTTAAGATTTTTGGAAATCACTGGATATCACATATATGAGACACTTGGAGAATCATGCTGCAAAGCTATTTTTTTATTTCCCATTGGCTCTCTTCTAATTGTAATGACATTATATATTTCACACAAAACATAAATTTTACGTGTGCATCTGTAACCACTGAAATCATCATATTTGTATACATTTTATTATATTATTCACTCTTTCACTTATTAAACATTAATCCATATCTATAGATATGAAAGGCAATTTATCACTTGTTCCTCTAATTAATTTGGAATGTGCTCTTTTATCTCTAAGTTATTTAACTATTTGGAACTTATCTTGGTAGATCTTCTGAGTTATTTGTCTAATATTAATTCCTTTCAAAATATTGACCAATATTTTTCTATCAGTTTTTTTCAAATATTTTTCTATCATTTACTGGGAGTCTTCAGGTTTAACAAACATTGTGCTCCTTTATTCACTCTTGCGTGTGATGTCACTTACCTTCTTCATTGAATGTCTTTGTTAAATAATTTAAATAATTAGTGTTCATGGTATTCCTTCAGATCTCATTCTTATAGTTTCTCTTCCTTTCCATTTCTTTTTTTTGTTACCCCTGGGAATCCTGATATTTTGTTCTTTTATATGAATTTATTTTTTTGGCTCTATAAAATATATTTTGTAGTTTGGTACCTCACTGGATAAAGATGTTAATTTAGGTAAGTTTAGCATTCAAAATCCATCATAACCTAGTCCCTTTCTGACTTTCCACTCTTCTTGAATTTTATTTCCCAATGGATATTCTTTAATCCAGTGATTTTGGAACAAGATACTCTATCTCTCAGCTCTGGGCATTTCCCCTGGTTGCTCCTTAAGCCTGGGATGTTTTCAGTTTCCCTGACTTTTTTAGATCTCAGTTCAAATTCTGCCTTATACAGGTACCTTTCATCAACCTGTCTTAATGCCACTGCTATCCCTCTCCTACTAGTCTCCTATGTGTCATACACACATACATACATATACATACACTCCTGTACACATTTGTGCATACATATACATGTATAGTATGTACAAACATATATTTATAGATATTTGCTTGCATGTTGTCTCCTCAATCGATTGTGAACTACTTCGTAATAGAACTCTCTTTTGCTTCTTTTACTATTGCCATTGATTATCACAGTGCCTGGCACATAGTGGGCACTTGATTAATGCTGATAGAAAAGTTCAGGTTACATTGTCTCTTTTTTTAATTGGCCTGACCTACTCATAAGAAATTCATGTTTTCCAGTTAATTACATCCGCTTTATTTCTGCACAAAGGATTTTATAAGTAGATTTATATAGTTCCAAGATGCATCTAAGTACAAATACCCCAAATATTTTATAGCTTGTTTAGTTTTTTTAATGGAATTTTTGCTTCTAGCTCTTCCTACTGTACTTATTTGTTTGTTGGTTTCAGAAATATACAGGAATGCTGATGATTTATGTGGCTTTAAATCTAGTTTGAAGATAAATATGGTTAACTACAACATTACTAATATATACATTTCATTACTCATATGCAGTAGAGAAAAAGAGTTGGGGCTGAAGGAACTACAAAGATAGGGAGAGAAATGTATTTTATAAAAATGATATAAATTTTTGAGGTAGATTTTTTTGGCCTGAATGCTCAAGAGAATATTTTTATATGAGGAAATTTGTTGGAGAAGAGGACAGAGCATTGTACATGGTGTTAGGAAGATCTGAATTGAAGTCCAGTTTCAAAAACTTATTAACAATGTGACCTTGGGCAAGCCATTTCACTTCTATTTGTCCAAGTTTCCTGATGGGAAAAATGGGAAAAATAATAACATCTACTTTCCAGGGTTCTTGTGTGAATCAAATGAGATAATTAGAAAGCTCTTAGCAAAGTTCCTGGAACAAAGCAAACATCATATAAATGGTATTGTTGTTATAAATATCTATTCAGTTTTACAGCTTCTGAGATCAAAGAGTGAAAAAGAAAACCAGCCCTTGCTGGGCAATGAGACAGGAATTTCAGATTGAGGCTGTGATATGGTAGGAGTGTTGGGGACACTGAACATTCCTTTTTATACTGTATATTGTTCCAGTTATTAGCTTGGAACGAAAATCAGTCCTTGGGGGCAGGGGGAAAAGGCTTAAAGACAGAAAATAATGCTCAAGGGAAGGAACTGATAAGGAAGCTAGACAAGGAGTATTTTGACCTACATAAGGGAAGGGGCCAGTGAAAGGAAGTGATAAGCTTTACCAGCCAAGTACAGCACGAGGCTAGCACCAACACTGGGAGAATATAAAACACATACTAGTGAAGAAAAATGAAGAACAAAATGACTGAACCATTGTGTATCCTCTGCTTTTTATGTCTCAGCAATAGATAAGCCACTCTGAAGACAAACATTCTAGAGGAAAATATGTATGAATTTCTTTGCTTTCTCAAGAGTATTCTTCTTATGAAGGGAAAAGAAAATGTACAAAATACAACACGGTTGCAATTCTGTTTAACTTTCAGTTTTCTTTTTGTTTGTTTTGGGTTTTTATGTGCATTTTTGTTGTTACTATTATTGTTGTGGCAGTAGTTGTGGTTGTTATTTTTATTATTTTTAATGAAGATAGAAGAACTCTGGATCCAGGGCTCAAAATTACTTCCCTACTCAACAAAGTGAGCCAAGTTTGGGTCAGATCATACTGCTTATTCAGATTTAAACTTGGCATGAAGTGAGAAGCTCATAGAATAATTGAGCTAGTAAACATAGGTTTAATTAGCCATAGAAGGGAAAAGATATTTAATGAGGAAACAGCATTGATTCAGCTAATTGCAACCTTTGTGCACCATTATTTGTTCTCCTATTGCTCTTCCAATTGGAATCCCAAGAGAGGAATGGGTGAGTATTAGTGACCTGACTTTTGTCCCTAGAACTCCAGAAAGCTTTGCCAATGGCCTAAGCCTTTAGAGGTCCTGAAGTACCTAGGGGGGAAAAGCAATCCAGTAATGTGGGGAGGAAACAGATATTCCTCCTACTATGCATGGAGACATGGATTAACACTCTAATAAATCCAGGAAAAGGTAGAAACACTATTGCCAGTCATTTTCTTGGCCTTTACTGTCTTATCACTGGTAGGGATTTATAATTGCAGCCAGCTCCTTACTCCTGGAACACAGTAAGCACATCTGGAAGCTAGTCCTGGCATGGAAAAAAAAAGCTGCTACTGAGATGATATCTCCCTTTCTGGTCTTCAGTCTTGTGTTTCCATTAATCTCTCCTGAAATTTCAACACAGTACTTCCTGAGGTACATTTTCTCTTTCATTCCTCCCTCAAAGTTTCACTGCTAAGTGTAGTAAAAGGAGGTATGGATGGAGAGAAGTGAAATACCTTGAAATGGAATAGTCATGAGGTAGTTTAGCCCAATTTCTTTAACAGATGAAGAAACTATGATCCAGTAACAATACTATCTTCTCCAATTTTGTTCTTCTTTCACCTTCTCTTTTTCTCTTCATGTCACCGCTCTTCACCCACTCACTTGTATTTGAAATCTTGGTATTTTATTTGACCATTCCTCTCTTTCATTTTCTCCACATAAGCATTTGCCAAGTCCTGTTAATCACATTCATGAACTATTTCTTGTATCTTTCCCCATTTCTGTATTTTTACTACCATCACCTTAGTGCAATATTCATTATCCATAATGTATAGTATGCCAATAAAATCATTATATCCTCAAACAGGAGCAGCATTTTAAAGGTTAAAATATATAAAGGATCAGGACTTTGGAAATGTATATTTTTATAGTCAAAGCTGGCACACATTTTCAAAAACCCATTATCTGAGGATGATCAATTGAGGCATACTTATTTTTACCCTTGAACCACAAAGACTTGTTCTTTAAACACCTGAGAAACATCATAAACTGTAAACCCAGATAGGGGAGGAGATGAGATTTAGTCCAAGAGACTTAGTTTCAGCTTCCTTGAAAGGAAGATAACTTATATATGTAGCTCCTTTACTCAAACATGCAATAACCTGAAAAGACAAATCATGTAGCTGACAAGAAGAGGTTTCCACATGGTCCCAGAGATGATAATGGAAAGAGATAGCAGTGGAACAACAAGGATTTCTTCTCATGCTCCTGGATCAAGCAGAAAAGTTCTAGAGTCAGAAAGGATCAGATTGACAAGGGAAAGGAAACCATAATATGACAGAACAAACTTAGCTCTTTTCCTTTTATTAATACTGTGAGTAATGTTGACTGTGCAACTCTAGGGGAAGTTGTTTGTTTTCATGTATTCCCTCCTCTGGATATTCTATTCTAAAAATGTATAAAAATGACTTTTAGCTTTAGAGAAGTACTTTAAGTCTGTAGGACTCTATAGGTCAGTGTGGGAAATGGCATTCTTTGGAGTATAAAATTCCTTGGCTTTTTAACCACATTGGTTTGTTTCCACTTTCAGAACAACCTCAGTAATAGCTGAGTATAATAATTCTGAAATTATCATATAAGTTGCCAATAGTTGATGGGGCTCACTAGAATAATAGGAATATTTATCCATCAAATTCATGTGCTTTACTCTTGAAAATGGATTTCAAAGCTAGAATAGTGCTATAATTTTGGAGAACTTTATAGGGACCAAAGAATTTTAAAAAAGGGTTAGAAAATAAGGGGAGTTATTTTTAGAATTTTGAAAATTGTCCCCAAGGTTGAACCCACTCAGTTTAAACCAAGACCTGCAATTCTGTTCCATGAATCAAACTCCAAATTGCTATTATTGCTGTAAATCTTTTGTGCCTTCAACTAACTCTATATCATTGCCAGAATTAGGAAATTTCTGATCAAACACCTTCAAAGTGTATTCATTCTGGAGACCATGTACCCAACAGTGCTGCAAATTGGACTACTATCTCTCATTTTGTAAATCTTTTAAACTTTTCCCATCCCTTGGCCTTTACTTGCACTATTTCCTATGACTAAAATGACTTTTCCCCTCCTTTCTGCATATTGCAATCCTACTTAACTTTCAAGACCTTGATCAGTTGCCAAATCATTTTTGACGCTTTCTTCAATTTTTCCCTGGGTAAGAACATCTGTTCCTCAGAATTTGGAATTCAGAACTCGAAGCATCCCTAGAGTTCATGTAGTCTAATTCCATTTTATATGTAAGATTAAGGCCCAGAGAAGGTAAGCAACTTGCCTAAAATCTTACACACATTTAATAGCTGAACTAGAATTGGGACCTAAGTATCTTTGATCTAAGTCCTGTGTTCTTTACTTGAAGTCATGATGCTTCTCAGTTGAGCATCAGGATCATTTTGACAGAGCAAAAAATAAATATGAATTTAAAACAGCTTTTGAATAGAACTAGCAACAATTTAAGTAGATAAAATTTAAATATTTTATTCTTGCATATAAATATAAGGTATGATAATTATCATTGTTATTATCCATCACAATTCAAAAGTATAAAAATAGCTGAGTATTTCCTGTCTAGGTTCCCTGAGTTCACATATGATATCTTATCTAAATATTATATCTATTTTCGCACCTAACACAGTATTTGACACAATAGATAACTTAAAAAATACTTGTTGAGTTGATTTTTTTAATTCGCACATTAATAACAATAGTAATATGATTAAGTTAATCCCAATATGTTTATTTGGTTGACCTTTATGCCTGTTTTGAATGGTGCAAAGCATTGTATCATATATTTGTATGTAGATTCTCCAGATCAGAAGTTTTCTATTCTTCCATTCCAATGCTGAACTTTTCTGTTACTGTGGGAATCAAAATGTTGAAAGTTCATTGATCTTGGAATTGAACAACTTTTTAATATAAATATTTGTGTTTGAAACATTTGATTAGTACTAGAGTCAAAGATAAAAAAGCCCAAAATGTATATTTAATTTTTAAAGAGATGTATTAAATAATCTATATCCTTCTTGATCGGTATGCAAAAATGGAGCTGCTATAAATAACTCTAATATACTATGAGATGTTCTCAAATCTTAGTACAATCTTATGCTATTAAACCACATGATGGTATTAAATTTTGGGATATTTTATATACTATTAGAAACAGTTCATTCATTCCAAAGGCAATGCTCTCCCCCACATCACTCCCACACACAAAATCAAAGCAAACAAACAAAAACCCTGAAGTGATTTCTAATTCTTAAAAGTGGCTTTATGAGTATATACATATTATACATACATACATACACACATACAAATGTATGTGTTGGTGTGTAAATTTCATAGTCTGGGAAGTCAGAGTATAGTGAGTACAAAAATTGGTCAGGTCATTTGCATTCTTTTGTCTGGTATTTCATATTCTTTTTTTCTTTAATTTTTCCTGAATCTCCCTCATTTGATTTTTAGTTGTTTTAAAGTTTTTCTATGAATTTTTTTTTTCAGCAAGTGGCCATTTGATGTCCCTGTTTGGGGTAGAAGAGGATTTCTTTGCTTCAGTATCCTTCTCTGAAGACAAACCTCAATCTTTTCCATTTCTATAGTAACTCCCTATGCTTGAACCCTCTCTCCTTTTCCTCTGTATTTAAAAAAATGTAATAGCTTAATTTTATAATTACCTCTATACTGGGATATAAGGCAAAGTGACTTTAGCCTTAGATCTTCTTTCAGTTCACCACTGTGGCCTGGAACTAGAACCAAGACTTCAAGTTTCTGTAAATGCTCACAGACAGCAGCATTCCTGCCTAACTGCTTCTGCCCTCACTGGGCATGTGGTGGTTACTTCTTGACCCCACCATATCTCCACAACAGCTAGATCTGATGCTCTTTATCAGCAGATGTTCCCTCCATCTTCCATGACTCAGATGCCCAACACACCTCACTAATCCCTGGGGGGGTGGAGTGTGAGTTCCTATGGCTGGTTTGAAGACAGCTATCCCAGCTAACCCCAGGACTTTCCATTTGCTATTTAAGTGCACCTAGGAAGTAGTCTGGAGGGGTTTACTCTCACAGGGATCAAACCTCATTCTGAGATTTTTCTTCAGATCTCCAATTGTCAAAAGATGATCCCTGTTCTTCCCCTACTCTTATTTATTTTTACTATTCAATAATTGACCTGAGGCACTATTTCATCTCATTTGTAGGGGGAAATCTTGAGAGTTTGTAATTTTATGAGCTACTCTGCCACCTTCTCAGAATCCTCCCGCCGTCCTGTATTTTCAAAGAGGACCAATGACATCACAGTGTGACATCTTGGCTTCCAAGTGAATTAGACTTAAGTGAGGCAGAGGTGGACAATGTTGTACCCAGATTCTCTCTTCAGAGTCTTTGAAGTTCAGTGGAAAGACGAAAGGCAGGTAAATTGGAAATGTCCTATGCTTCAGTGGATGACCATGGTATCTTCCATGTCTGACCTCGCTCTAACCACTGCATTGAAAAATTTTCTCATGCTTTGGGGGAAGAATTCCCATGCTTGTAGTAGACAATCCCCTATCTTGCTGATGGGTTTGATGCCCACTGGGTACCCTCAGACTGGTTTAACCTCTCTGATGAGACAATTTCACTGGGGTGTGGCTGCTGCGCACTCAACAGTCTCTTGGAGGCATAGGTGAGAGTTGGCTGAAATGTAGATATCAAAGGTGGAAGAGTAGTCCAGGAAAATTTCTCAGCATTGTTTCAGACCAGAAAAGCTGGTACTCCCTCAACACCCCATAAACCTATTTATAGAATATTCTGAGACACGGACAGAGAAAAAGAGACAGAGATAAACAGTGACAGAGACCTCAGGTAGCATTTGAAAGACATTAAAACTTTGAAACTCCAGTAATAAACTGTCCACTATTTAAGCTCTGAAGTATGTTCTAGACACTTTAATTTCACTTACCCACAAAATAATTGGCTATTAAGGTGATCCCTGAAGCAGAATGCTAATAGTGACTAAAGTGTAAACAAAGCAGAAATATATGGCTTCAATTTTCTATTAAATGAAGGGATGCTTAAATATTAATGGAAAGGGTGCTTCACAAAAATGGACTTTTGCCTTTTATTGAGCCAAATGTACTTGTTAAAAAAAAAGAAAACATTTGGAGATATTCGAAAACCTAAGAAGCAGCCAGATTTACCCTCCCCTACTGCAAAGGTCTAATAATTTTTGATGCATATTTTACAACCCATTAAACAGTGAGAGAGAGAGAGAGAGAGAGAGAGAGAGAGAGAGAGAGAGAGAGAGAGAGAGAGAGAGAGAGAGAGAGAGAGAGAACACAAAGGAATGTGAATGTATATAGTACAAAGAGTTAGAGAGTGGTTCAAACTTAGCACTTAGTTAAGGCAAAATAAGGAAACTATTTTATATAAGTTTTGAGAAAAATTTTCATCCAGATTTCATAGAGTGGCACAAAACATTACTCATTTTATAACACTTTTAAGAAATATTATTAATCTTTTGATTTATTTTCTATTCAAAATATTTACTTCCAAATTCAAATGATATCTATGCCATTTGGTCCATTCCTACTTTTAAAAATATGAACCCATATAAATGAAGTCATTAATAAATTGCTGGAACCAGGGTAGTAGAGAAAATGAAGAGACTTGCCTGAGTCTTCCCCAAAATCTCTCTGAATAACTTTAAATAATGCCTCAAAACAAATTCTCAAGCAGCACAACACACGAAAGGATGGAGTGAAAACAACTTTCCAGTCAAAGACTGGTTACAGGTTAACTTACAGGTTAACAGGAAAGGTCTGTCCCACTAGGATGAGAATGGAGTACAGTCCAGTGCAGGCTGTGTTAGTGCAGACTGGGCCCCAGAAAACCAGAAGTAGGTCTTGAAGGCACCTGAATCAATGATGGTAGTGGCACTTTACAGATCACTAAGACCAGACAGTAAGGGAGTCATATAACTGGTCATAAGGAGATTACAGGAGTCCCTTTATTGGAACCAGGGGTGAGATTCCATTGCATGTCTCATGCTTGGATCTAGGTCTTACTCCCACATCTCCATCCCAGGGTAAGGAGGACGACTAGCACAGAAGAGCTTGCAGCAGCAGGGAAGCAGGGATCCTGGTCACAGTTTTAAGCTTGAAAAGACTACTTGTGATTCCTATATACCAGTGACAGTACAGGCAAGTAGTAAAAGCACTTCTCCCTTGATGATACCACCTTGGAACAACAACAACAAAAACAACAACAAAAACCTACAGATTCTCAGAATTACTTCTGAAACAGTTGCACCAAAAAAGAAAACAAAACAAACAACAACAATAAAACACCTGAAGGTTGGAAAAGTGCCCCCTTTAAACCTCATTTTAGCACAGACCAATTTTAGTATAGAGTTCAAAGTTAATAAATAGACTCAAAAAGGAGCAAATATCAGAAAATGATTCTGGGTATAAAAAGTTATTATGGTGACAAGGAAGATCAAAATACACATACACATACACACACACACACACACACACACACACACACACACACTCAAAAGAAAAAAACAAGGTCAAAGCTCCTACAGTCAAAGTCCCAGGACATGGAAGACCACAATTTTTTTTTTTTTTTAAATTGAGTAACAGATATAGAGGAAAAATTGGGAGGAAAAATGAGAGTGATGCAAGAATATCATGAAAAAAGAGCCTACAGCTTGGTATGGGAAACACACACACACACATTCACACACACACACATACACACACACACACACAAATACTGAAGAGAAAAATACCTTAAAAAAGTAGAATATGCCAAAAGGTAAAAGAGACACAAAAATTCAATGAAGAAAACAATGACTTGAAAAATAGAATTGGGCAAACAGGAGGAGGAAGAGATATATAAGATTTACGGAAGAGAAGACTTCCTTAAATAGCAGGATGGATTAAATGTAAAAAGAGATACAAAATCTCACTGAAGAAAATAATTCCTTAAAAAGTATAATTAGACAAGAGGAAGCTAATGAATATTTAATGAAATAGATGATACTGAAACATTCTAAAAAAAAAAAAAAAAGAGTGATAAAGGAAAAAATTAACATACAAATGCCAAACTCAAGAGAAGCATAAAAAGATAAATATGAAAGAGTAATCATAAGGGTCTCAATAAGGTCACAATGTTTACAATTCTATACGTAACTCCTAAGCCATTTATCGTTATTAAGGCAGTTAAAAAAAGTTAATATGGGGGAAAGGGGGCAGAGCCAAGAAGGCAGAGTAGAAGTAGAGACTTCTAGTACTCTCCCCAAAAGCCCAGCAAAATATCTGTAAAAATGACTCTTAGCAAATTCTGGAGCTGAAGCAAATCTCTAGAACAAGAAATTCTAGAAGATCAACGGGAAGTGTCTATGATGCCAAACTGTGATCAGAGTACAGTGAAGTGTGGGTTGTGTCATCACAGACAGGACCTGTGTAGTCCTCTGGCAGACTGAATGTTTAGCACCTGGAGTATTTTCCAGACTTCACAACCCCAAAACACTGAGGACAAATTGAAAGGTGAGTGGAAAAAACCTGTAGGACTTGTGTGAGAGAATAGAGTCATCAGGCACGAGGCCCAGGGTGGCAGAGGGGATGGAGGAGCCTGCAGCCACCACAGCTACAGCAAGGGAAGCAGCAGTGACTGTTTCAGGATTTCTAAGCCCATAGATTGAGGATGGACCAAGCATCTGAGAGTACATACCCCTTCTACCACCACTGAAAGCAACGAATGACCTTGACAAAGAAGGCAACTAAGCGGCTGGGGAAATGAGCAAAAATCGGAATAAAAGAATTAGACTTTAGAATTTTTCTTTGGTGACAAGGAAGACAAAAACATAAAAACAGAAGAAAACAAGAATATCAAAACTCTACATCCAAAACATCCAAGAAAAATATGCATTGGTCTCATGCCATGGAAGAACTCAAAAAGTACTTTGAAAATCAAGTAAGAAAAAAGAATAAAAAAAACCCAAACAAACAGAACTAGAACTTCATGCAGATCTTTGGACTCCAAATCCTGGGCTACTTTTTACCTAAAGTACATTCCTTTTGGGTAGTTTTTCATTCTTAAATAACTTTTTATTCATTGTATTTCCTTAAATTTCCCCAGTTTTTGCTATTTTTTTCCCTAGGGGATATTAAGATGTTGATTATTTGGGTCTCTTCCAATGAGCCTTTTAAAAAACTGAAACTGTTAACTTTTATCTTTAATTTTTATCTGATTGGAACATTAAAAAATGCATAAAAATGTAAAAATGTAGCTCTACCAGTTTAGGGATTCTGCTATTTTTCTATAATAAATTCTTCACTCTTAAAAAAAACCCAAAAAAACAAACAAAAAAGAGAAAATCAAGTGAAAAAGGTAGAGGGAAAATTGGGAAGAGAAATGAGAGTGATGCAAAAAAAGCAAGAAAAATAAGTTAACTGATTGCTAAAGGGGACCCAAAGATGTGGAAGAAAAAAAATAACACAAAAAATAGAACAATTCAAATGGCAAAAGATATCCAAAAAGCCAATGTAGAGAAGACTGCACTAAAAAGCAGAATTAATCAGATGGAAAAGGAGTTTAAAAAGCTCAATGAAGAAAATCATATCATAAAGGTTAGAATGCAGCAGATAGAAATCAATGACTTTATGAAAAATCAAAAATTATAAAATAAAACCAAAAGAATAAAAATATAGAAGACCATGTGAAATAATTCATTGGAAAAACAACTGACCAGGAAAAGAGATCCCAGAGAGGCAATTTAAAAATTATTGAACTACCAGAAAGCCATGATCAAATAAAGAGCAGAGATATCATCTTTCAAGAAATTATCAAGGGAAACTGACTGATATTCTAGAATCAGAAGGTAAAATAGATATTGAAAGAATCCACTGGGACTGCGAGGAGGGAGGAGCCAAAATTATGGAGTAAAAGGACTGACTTATAAAAACTCTCCCCCCATAGTCCATAAAATACCTGTAAATAATGAATCTAAACAAATTCTAGAGTAGCAGAAGCCATAAAACGACAGAGGCAAAGAGATTTCCAACCCAAGACAGCCTGGAAGACAGATAGGAAAGGTTAATGCACAGGGTTCAGAGTGGAGTGCAGTCCACTGAGCACAGCCCAGCCATGGTCAGAATGCATGACCAGGACAGGACTGGAGAAGGTTTCAGGTTGCAACCAGCAGCCACTGTAATTCCCAGATTCCTCAGCCCACAAATGCCAAAGAGAGCTTCAAAGTTCAATGAGAAGGATCTTTCACCTAGATGAAAAGGGAGCAGGGTCCTTCCCAACCCCTGACCCCAGGCAGTGGCCATTTTGGAACCCTTAGCCTAAAGACCCTGGGGAAATTGAGCCACTGATCTGGATCTCAGTCATGAGTGGTGGCCCTCAGGGAAGGAGGAGTACTGGCAAATGGAGGTGGTGGAGACTCTGGAGAGGGAATTCTACTCACAGATCCTGGGCAGAAAACCTTGTGGTTGATCCAAGACCAGAGCGCAGATGAGGAAAGGAGTAAAATCCTCTCCCTTGACTGTGCCACTTTGGAGGAACTGAGATGTACAGGTGCCCAGAGTATTCCTTCCTCTTGAGAAATGATTCAAAAGTCAAGTAAGTGGCTAAGAAAATGCCCATAGAAGATAAAAACAAAAGATCATAGAAGGTCACTTTCTTAGTGAACATGGATTTTCTTCTATCCTTTTCGACAAGAAAAAACAATGCACACCATTAGAGGAAGATATCAAAGTCAATACTTCTGCATCCCAAACTTCAAAAATGAATATGCAGTGGTCTCCGGTCATATAAGAACTAAAAAGGATTTTGAAAATCAAGTAAGTGAGGTGGAGAAATTCAAAATCTTATGGAAATGAATGTTGAAAACTAAAAATAAATAAATAAATAAACAAAATATGACTGGGAGAAGATGTAGGTGGGGTTAAGAAGTGGCAAGTAGCCTGACATGTGTCAGATACAGACCACAGAAAGGAGGTAAGTTGTCTGAGCTGGGTCAGAGAGCCATAGTGAAAGGATAGTTAAAGCAGTTATAGAGTATCTAGATGGCCTGGATGGACCAGATACCTCAGCCAAAACCCCAGGGACTGGGTTGCTTTCAAATATATGATCTTTTCTTTTTAAGGTTCAAGTTTCATATCCCCATCACTGGTACTGTTACTGCATGTGATCCAGGGTAACCTCCACTCTGGTGCCAAAGATATGTTCTGTTGGCCTTATACTTTGTCTTAGTCTGAAAAGATTCTAAACTTGACTTTGTGTTTGCTCTGATGTTACAAAATTTGATATGAGGCTATATTTTAAAGTTGTTTACAGGCCAAAGGTAGGAGAGTTCTTCTGGGTTGCTGCCTCTACTCTGTCATACTGACTTTACCTCTAGCTCATTCATTCCTGTTGACTCCTCTGACTTGTTTGTTTCTCCTCTGTTCACTTATTTCAAAAAAGGATTATTTCAATAGAGATTCAGCTTTTTAAAAAACATCAATTTATGCAAAACAAACCACAGCTAAAAAGTTTCTAAAACATTATATGAATGTGGTTATCTCCACTGGCTATAACATTATACAATTAGTTTGAGCATTTTGAATCAATCCATTAGAAAATGGGGACACAGCCTGTTAAAGTAGGTGTCAAGACCCAATTAAAGCAAAGCTCTTAACTTCCCTTTTCTCATAAGTAAAATGTGAAAGAAAATGTTTATTTGAAATAATAAATTTTATGTAATATAAATAAAGATTATTTGTTCTAGAACAAAGAAAGAACAAAAGAATCCACCAATTGTTTAGTAAGGAGATCACAAAAGAAAAACTCCTAGGAATATTGCAGCCAAATTCTAGAGCTCCCAGGTCAAGGAGAAATTATTGTAAGAAACCAGAAAGAAACAATTCAAGAATTGTGGAAACACAATCAGGTTTACACAAGATCTAGCAGCTTCAACATTTAAGGATTGGAGAAATTGGGATGTGATATTCCAGAGTATAAAGGAGCTAAGATTAAAAGTAGGAATCACCTACCCAGTAAAATTGAGTATAATACTTCAAGGGAAAAAATAGTTATTCAATGAAATAGAGAGTATTCAAGCACTCTTGATGAAAAGACCAAAGCTGAATAGAAAATTTGACTTTCAAGCATAAGAATCAAGAGAAGCATGAAAAGGTAAACAGGAAAGAGAAATCATAAGGTATTTAATAAATTTGAACTGTTTGCATTCCCACATGGAAAGATAACATTTGTAGTTCTTGAGATTTTTCTCTATATTAGGGTAGTTTGGGGTATTACATCCATATAGACAGAGGGCACAGGTTAAGTTGTATATAAAGGCATAATATCTAAAAAAATAAAATTCAGGTGTGAGAGAGGACAATATGGTGAAGAGAAAGGGAGGGATAGAATGGGGCAAGTTATCCCCCACATAAAAGATTCAAGAAAAAGCTTTTTAAATGGAGGGGAAGAGGGGATAGGTGAGAGTGAAAGAGTGAAACTTACTGTCATCAGATTTGGCTTAAGGAAGGAGTAACATGCACACTCCATTTGGTTTGAAAGTCTATCTTACATGACAGGAAGGTTAGGGGGTAGGGGATAAGCACTGGGCTGGGAAAAAAATAGAAGGGAAGGCACATAAGAGGAGGGGGTAATTAGAAGTAAACACTTTTCAGGAGGGACAGTGTCAAAAGAGAGAATAGGATGGAGGGAAATATAGTTAGTCTTTCACAACATATCTGTTATGGAAGTGTTTTGCATGGGTTCACATGTGTAACCTGTATTGAATTTCTTGCCTTCTCATTGTGGATGGTGAAGAGAGAGGAAAGAAGAGAAGTTGGAAGTTTAAGTTTTAAAAACGAATGTTAAAACTTGTTTTTGCATGCAATTGAGAAATAAGGCATACAGGCAATGGGGTATAGAAATTTATCTAGCCTTAAAAGAAAATAGAGGGGAAGGAGATGAGAGAAGGGAGGCATGTGATAGAAGGGAGGGCAAATTGGGTGAAGAGATAAACAGAATGCACAATGTTTCGGGGTGGACAGAGGGGAGAGATAGCAAGAATATGTGGAACTCAAAATCTTGTGGAAGTGAATGTTGAAAACTAAATATAAATTAATTTTTAAAAATGTGAGCTCTTTAAAAGCAAGATCTATCTTTCTTTTCTAATTCTATTCCCAGCATTTAGCACAATACTTTGAACTTAGTAAATGTTTAATAAATGCTTTCTCAGTCCTTCCATCAAAAAAAGGTTAATATTAATACTGGGCATGAGTGTTAATAGATTTATGCTTTAATTATCTCCAAAAATAAAAATAAAATGGGGAGACAGAAAGACTTACGTAATAGAGGAAGGGAGAAGTAGAATGCAAACTTTTTTCTTATCAAAAAGAGGCACGTAAGAAAATGCTTTTACAATGGAGGAGAAAAATGGGTAGGTGACAAGCAATGTTTGAATCTTCCTCTCACTCACCAGAATTGGTTAACTGAAGACAGAATTCACATAGATAGATAGATGATAGATAGATAGATAAATAGATAGATAGATAAATAGATAGACAGACAGACAGATAGATAGATAGAGAGAGAGAGAGAGAGAGAGAGAGAGAGAGAGAGAGAGAGAGAGATGATTTCCATACTCAGTTCCATGTGTGTGAAATATAACTTAAGTAATATAGAGACAGGAGGAGAAGAGGATCAAATAGAAGGGGGATTTAAAAAAAAGAAGGGAGGAAGAATAATGGAGATAGTGGTTAGAAGCAAAAAAAAAAGACTTCTGAGGTGGAACAGGATAAAAACAAAGAGAAGAAACAGAATAAAATGTATTGGAAGGAAATGGACAAATAGTAATCATGCTGTGAATGTGAATATGAAGAGCCCATCCATAAAACAGAAGCAGATAGCAGAAGGGATTAGAAATAAGAATGCTGTTTTTTATAAGAAATCCACTTGAAACAGAAGGACACACATAGAGATAAAATAAGGGGCTGAAGCAAAATCTAGTGTACTTCATCTGAAGTAAGAAAAGCAAGGAGGCAGTTATGATCTCAGACAAAGCAAAAGCAAGAGCAAACGTAATTAAAATAAATAATCATTAAAACTATATTTTTGTAAAAGATTACAGTAGACAATGAGGCAATATCAATTTTTCTAAGCTTCTCTGATTAAAGTCTAATTTTTCACATATATGTATATATATATATATGTACAGTAAGCATATAACTAAATTCAAATCACAAAAAATAAGAACTATTTTCCAGTTAATAAATGGTTAAAGTATATAAACAAACAATTTTAGAAGACATCAAAGTTGTCTATAGTCATATGAATAAATGCTCTAAATCATGATTGGTTAGAAAAAGGCAAATTAAAATAGTTATCAATAATAGATATGATCCACTTAGTAAATGGCCAAAGGATATGAATAAGCAGTGTTTAGAAGAAATCAAAGCTGTCTGTATTCATATGAACAAATAAATTATTATTCATGAGAGAAAGACAAATTAAAACAGCTCTGAGTTATCACCTGATACCTATTAGAAATGATAAATACTGACCAGAATGAAAGAAAAATAGGTGTATTAATAAATTATTGACATAGTAGTGAACTAGCCTAACCATTCTAGAGAACAACTTGGAAATAGACCCAAAAGACTATACAAATGTGCACACATTTTCACCTAGTAATATCACTTCTAGGTCTGCATAGCAAAAAGACTAAAAAAAAGTAAAAGGATCTCTATGTACAAAAATATTTATAGAAGCTCTTTTTGGGGGAGGAGCCAAGATGGCAGAGTAGAAAGACACATATATGCTAGCTCCAAACCCACAGCCCATAAATTACCTGTAAAGAATAACTCCCAAGAAATTATGGAGCAGCAGAAGCCACAGAACAACTGAGCAGAGGAGATTTCTGTTCCAGAAAGACCTGAAAAACATCGAACACTGGACCTGGAGCAGACCCCAGCCCTGCCTTGCCCATGAGGCACTGAGAGGAGCAGATCCGAGCAGGCTTCAGGGACTGAATCTCCAGTGGCCACAAAGGTCCCTCCACCCACAGGTGACAAAGGTCAGTGAGAGAATCTTTTTGGGTGGCTGAGAGGGGAGTGGGTGTCTCCATAATTCAGGCACCCTCGGGAGGCAGCAGCAGAGGCTGTAGCAGACAGGGGCTCCCAAAGCAGGCAGGAGCTCTGATCCATTGTTGAAGGTCTCAGCAAAAAACCCCTGAGGGAACTGAGCCCCCTGTGGCGGCTTTGCCCCCACCTAAGCACCTAAACTTAATCTCACACTGAATAGCAGCTCTGCTCCCACCCAAAGCCCTGAGGCTGGGAAGCAGCATTTGAATCTCAGACCCCAATTGCTGGCTGAGTGGATCTGGAGGTGAGGTGGGTGTGAAGAGGAAGCTCAGAAGTCAAATCATTGGCTGGGAAAATGTCCAGAAAAGGTAAAAAAAAATAAGACCATAGAAGGTTACTTTCTTGGTGAACAGATATATCCTCCCTTCCTTTCTGATGAGGAAGAACAATGCTTACCATCAGGGAAAGACATAGAAACCAAGGCTTCCATATCACAAACAGGGAAAATAAATATTCAATGGACTCAGCCCATGGAAGAGCTCAAAAAGGATTTTGAAAATCAAGTTGGAGAGGTGGAGGAAAAACTAGGAAGAGAAATGAGAGAGATACAAGAAAAGCATGAAAAGTAGGTCAACACCTTGCTAAAGGAGACCCAAAAAAATGCTGAAGAAAATAACACCTTGAAAAATAGGCTAGCTCAATTGGCAAAAGAGGTTCAAAAAGCCAATGAGGAGAAGAATGCTTTCAAAAGCAGAATTAGCCAAATGGAAAAGGAGGTTCAAAAGCTCACTGAAGAAAATAGTTCTTTCAAAATTAGAATGGAACACATGGAGGCTAACGACTTTATGAGAAACCAAGAAATCACAAAACAAAACCACAAGAATGAAAAAGTAGAAGATAATGTGAAATATCTCATTGGAAAAACAACTGACCTGGAAAATAGATCCAGGAGAGACAATTTAAAAATTATGGGCCTACCTGAAAGCCATGATCAAAAAAAGAGCCTAGACATCATTTTTCATGAAATTATCAAGGAAAACTGCCCTGAGATTCTAGAACCAGAGGGCAAAATAAATATTCAAGGAATCCACTGATCACCACCTGAAAGAGATCCAAAAAAAGAAACTCCTAGAAACATTGTGGCCAAATTCCAGAGTTCCCTGGTCCAGGAGAAAATGTTACAAACAGCTAGAAAGAAACAATTCAAATAGTGTGGAAATACAATCAGGATAACATATGATCTAGCAGCTTCTACATTAAGGGATTGAAGAGCATGGAATATGATATTCCAGAAGTCAAAGGAACTAGGACTAAAACCAAGAATCACTTACTCAGCAAAACTGAGTATAATACTTCAGGGGTAAAATTGGTCTTTCAATGAAATAGAGGACTTTCCAGCATTCTTGATGAAAAGACCAGAGCTGAAAAGAAAATTTGACTTTCAAATACCAGAATGAAGAGAAACATGAAAAGGTAAACAGCAAAGAGAAGTCATAAGGGAATTACTAAAGTTGAACTGTTTACCTTCCTACATGGAAAGAAAATATTTATAACTCTTGAAACTTTTCAGTATCTGGGTAGTGGTTGGGATTACACACACACACACACACACACACACACACACACACACACACACAAACACACACAGAGAGACAGAGAGAACAGAGTGAATTGAATAGGATGGGATCATATCTTAAGAAAATGAAATTAAGCAGTGAGAGAGAAACATATTGGGAGGAGAAAGGGAGAAATGAAATGGGACAAATTATCTCTCATAAAAGAGGCAGGCAAAAGACTTTTTAGGGAAAAAGAGGGGAAGTGAGAGAATAACATGAAGTTTACTCTCATTGCACTCCACTAAAGGAAGGAATAAAATGCACACTCCTTTTGGTATGAAAACCTATCTTACAATACAGGAAAGTGGGGGAGAAGGGGATAAGCAGGGTGCGGGGGGATGAGGGAAGGGAGGTCAACGGGAGGAGGGAGCAATTTGAAGTCAACATTCCTGGGGAGGGACAGGATCAAAAGAGAGAATAGAAGCAATGCGGGGCAAGATAGGATAGAGGGAAATATAGTTAGTCTTACACAACATGACTATTATGGAAGTCATTTGCAAAACTAGACAGATATGGCATATATTGAATTGCCTGTCTTCCAAAGGGAATGGGTGGGGAGGGAGGGGTGAAGAGAAGTTGGAACTCAAAGTTTTAGGGAAATATGTTGAGTATTGTTCTTGCATAAAACTAGGAAATAAGAAATACAGGTAATGGGGTATCGAAAGTTGTCTGGCCCTACAGGATAAAAGAGAGGATGGGGACAAGGGAAGGGAGGAGTGATAGAAGAGAGGGCAAATTGGTGATAAGATAGAATGCTCGTTGTTTTGGGGTGGGGGGAGGGGACAAAGGGGGAGAAAATTTGGAACCCAAGATTTTGTGAAAATGAATGTTAAAAGTTAAATAAATTAATTAATTAAAAAAAAAGAAGCTCTTTCTGCAGTGGCAAATATTTGGTTTTAAATGATAAAGGTGGTAAAGGTGGTGAGCAACTGAACAAAACCACCTGCTTTCTTATTTTAACTGAGTTTCTGATAGATAATGAACATTTGTTAAGAAAGAAAATAATTGAATTACAAGACAATGCCAAATGACCCCAATTAATTGTTTATTTTCTATAGGATTATCTGAAACATGAAATTAGTGTTGTCTTATAATGAAAGACACTTGAAAAATCACTACATTTTTGTTTTCCTTTTCAAATAAACCCCGACTTAAGCAAGCAAATCAATCTGATTCTTTATATTTGTATTAACAGTTTCTTGTTGTTTAGGCCTTGTAATTTATGGTAATATTTTTATTTCCTTATTTTGGCTATTGATTACACATCAAGGGAGATCTAGTTAAGAAAATAAAAGAGCCCTGCCTCTAGAGTTAAATGAATTAGATTCAAGTACTGCCTCTGCTGTTTACTATCTCTAATCTTGGGCAAGTCACTTAAAATCCCAGGGTCTACATTCCTTTACCCATAAAAGGAGGGTATTGGACTAGATTATCTTGAAGTTCTGATCTGGCCTAAGATCTATGGTTGTTTGAATATTTCTTCCCAGTGCCAACATTTCATTGACACAGCTTTCCAGTATGTAGTGTCTCTCCTCATTTGAATATAAACTTCTTGAAAACGATCTCATTTTTATATTTCTGTTCTTACTGTTTAATACTACTCCTAATAAATAACTGCCTGCACGCAAAAAAAGAAATATGGTTATGTACCAAAGACCAAGTTATGATATAAATTAGCTTATTTTTCATGATATTATTTAAAATTTTAAACTGACCTTTGAGGGGAAATGAACAAAATGAATTTAGTCCATAAGGATTTGAGACACTAAAGAAATGAAGAATGACTAATATTCTTAATTTTCCTATATATGAATCAGTATCTTGAGTTACACTAAGGGAAAGAATAGAGAAGGTACAAAGAAGTTAGAGATGCATGACTTACCCCATCCCTAGGCTAAATCTAAAAAAGTTAAAAAATTTTTTAAAACTTTGCTAAGAGAGGGGACAGTGTTCTTATTGAATTATCTTAGTCCTATCCTACTCTCCATACACCATTTTGGGTTTTTTCTTGGCAAAGATATCAGAGTGGTTTGTCATTTCCTTCTCAAATTCATTTTATAGAAGAGGCACTGTGGCAATATGGGTAAATGTTGGAGACTGGATTTGAATTTAGGTCCTCCTTCTCCAGGGTCAGCACTCTATCCATTCATTGGGCAACCTAGATGCCCTAAGGGACAATAAGAGAACAGAATAAGAACAATGAATGAGAGCTGGAATAAGAGTAATACTAGGAAAAGTCTTGCTCTGAAAGGAATGGGAGGGAACTTATATACTCTTGCTAAGAGTTAGGACCCTTAACTGGGGTATATTAAAAGGATATTTCTGAGAAATAATTTTATTTTTACAATGCCTTGACTCCATTTATCATGTACCACCTTAGAAGCGATTCCCCTTGTTGAATAATTCATGATTACTTCAATTAAAACTCAGTATTCATAGGGTCTAAAAATTTTATTTAGTCAATGAAAGTCCTTGATTGTCTCAATGACTAGGTTATGCCCTAAAGAAGGAGTTCCAAATGTGAGTGACAGAATTGAACATTTTTAACTAAGTTTTAATATAATTGGTTTTCTAATCCTTCAAGTTTTATTTTATGCATTTAAAAAGACTATTTTGAAGATCTGTCTGTAGACTTTACAGGGATGGAGGTAGTCAGTCACACACACACAAACACACACACACACGCACACACTCAGAAAGAGACACAGAGACAGACAGGCAGATAAGCCAACAGAGTCAGAGATGAGGAAACTCTGACTCTATAGACTCCTTAGTCTAGAAAACTTAGATGGAGAAAAATACTGAGAAGAGTTGTCTCTTTCTCTAATTTCTTCCCGCTCTTCATTGCCACTCTGTCCTCAGACAACGTAATATAATCTGTTGCTTTTATTGTTTCCAGTAAAGTGAATTTTCTTCAACCTCAAAGTGGTCAGGAGTTAACTAGACATAAATATAATTTAAACCCAGGCTAGTCCTGGAGAGATTATGACTAACGATAATTTTGTTTTTTTTTTAAAATAAATTTATCTGAACTTAAATACTAAAACAAATATAAAATAAAAAAAGCAAAAGTATTGTTATATGCACAGCAGAAAGTAGAAGAAGATTCAAAGTATACAGCACTAAATTTCCATATCAAGGAAGCCTGTGTAATAACACTACACATTGTTTTCAGAGCTGTCCATTTTTGCTTTCTTATAAAATTGTCTTTTGTTCTCTCCTGTGCATTTTTTACTTAGTTTTCTTCTCTCTTCCTTCCCCCTTACTTAAGAAGGCTACAATTAAGTGCAGATATACACACATTCATATATACATACATACACACAGACATATATAGACATATACACACAAACATGTATACATACATATACACATACAGAGAGTTATATACATGCATGTATACTTAGATATCATAACCATACTTATATACAGATATATGCATTCACATAGTTCTAGGTAAGACTGTATTATACTAACTTGTACTCTTGTTCTGAGGGTGTTCATAATTCCAAGTATTTCCTTATTTTCCTAAGGTCATCACTCATCATTCCCTACACCATAATATTCCAACTTTATATAATCTAGTTATTTTAACTAGTCTAAAATAATATTAGTTAATATAGCTGCCACATACTATAGTTTCCCTATTTTCTCTCTTGATTAGAACTATTTTAGTTTTAACTTTGTCTGAGATCATCAGTACCCCTGCATTTTTTTCTAAAAAATTTTACTCCTCATCCTTATTTTATGTTTGCATGTATCTGTTATATCCTATCTCTCCTGATTCTTTTACTTTAAATCTTCTACCCATTTCTACGTACTACCTTGCCCTCCTATTACTTAACCCACCCCTGCAACATTCCCTTCCTTATTCTCCTGCCCATTCTTTTCCTTATCTCTTGTCTCTATCTAAATTTAGAAGACCTTTAAAGCCCTCCAAATATATCTGATATTCCCTCTTTATCCCATTCCCTTTAATCTGGACACCTTTCTTTACCCTCCTTATCCTGTTCCATAACTTTCTTATTGCAAATATATATTTTCATCTAAAATAAACTCTATAGATTCAAAGAGATTGAATCATGTGAACTTTAAAGGTCATTACTTTCTCCTTAGGTCTAAAATGAGTTAATAATTACAATTGGGAATCACACTTTCCCAAGATTACATCCTTCCTTAGGAATGGGACATATGAGTTCCGAAGAGTAATCAGAACTCAAAATTTTAGATATTATGTAATTCTAAAAACAGTTTAGATAAATTGGTCTTGGAAGTAATGTGTGACAAGGTAAGCAAAAATAAATGGACTAGGTTTCATGTCAGAGGACATATAATTCCACACCATTATTGACAAACAAGGGAGAAATGCTATGCAGAAAAAAAAAAATTATGTAAGATATACAAAAGTAAGAACATGGAAAACAGAGAAAAGAGTGAGTTCATATTTTTTTTACTTTAAAATATACCTTAAAGATGGAAATAGTGTCAAAAAATGAAAAATTATCAAAATAAACCCATAAGTAGAAGGATAGAATCATAGTAGATGAAGAGGGAAGAGAGATAAGGAAAAAGTAAAGGAAAACTCCTTAGAAAAGGATAGCACAAAATAACGATTTGAATTAAAAATAAGGACAGAGAATTAAAGAAGTTTCTAAATCACTCATTTTGGACGAAGGAGAAGGCAAAAAGTGAAGAAAATTTGAGTGGAAAATATTTTATTATGCATCCAACAAAAAGTTAGTGTGGCAAACTCTATTAGCAAAAAGAAATCTCCTTGTCAATAATCGAGAAGGAAAACTTTATTACTCAAAGATATAGAAAATGATAACAAATGAAATGATAACAAGTCTTGAAGAAGAAAAATAATTTAGTTGAAAAAATACATAAAGAAGAATGGAAAATAGGTGGAGCCAAGATGGTGGAGGAAACTGACCATTCTTTTCAGCTCTCACAAATCAACCCTCTAAACAACTTTTAAAAAATTCCTCAAGTAAAATTGTATTTGACATAACCAAAAAAGTCGCAATATCTCATTTTGCTGTCCAGACCAGCTTAAGAGGACCTAGTGTTTGTCTGCAGATACTCAGGTGGGAACTAGCCAGGAATAAGTATAGAGGAAGCAGCGTTGACTGTGTGGTGGGGAGTCAGTAAAAGCAGTAGAAGCATCAAGAACACTCCACACCTGTGGATGGTAAGAGAATTTAACATCTGATCAAAAAGATATTACAGAGGCCCCGTGTGCTAGCTCTGAATACAGGACTACACATCATCCAGCATATCCTTTGCCCAGTACTAAGTTCTGGGTCATAGTTTCAAGGTGAAAAGGTCCAATTATGGAAAAAGAGCAGAGGCATTACCTGGATAAGGATGCCCCAAATTAATTTACAACTATGTGAATGGAAATGATAAAGATGACAAAAAATTTCATGTTTCTGAGATAGAGTGAAAGAAGTTTTTTTAGAAAAATTATATCACTGTGTTTATATACTTACAAATTAGAAAAAAATATGAATTAGCTAATAGAAACTATGTGAATCCAAAATAACTAAAAACATAATTTTAAAAATTAAAGGAAGACATAAAAGTGTAAAAAATATATAGAACATAAATTAATAACTGTTCTTGAAGAGATTAAAATATTCTTAAATTTTCAGCAAATTTCCTCTAAAAGATTTAGGAAAAATACATTCCCAGAGAAAAGGACAAGCAAGGTGAAAGTCACAGGATGGGCAAAATTTAATATGATAACATAATAAAATATAATATATTAATAAAATGAAATATAATGTAACATGACAACAAAATATAATGTAGCATAATATAATGTAATATAATATAATATAAGCATAATATGTTATGATAGGGAGTGCACTAGAACACTTAATCTTTACTTCCTCCTATAACATTTAATTTCCACTTTAACAATTTGGATTCTATGCTGTTTGGTGCATTCATGTTTAGCTCAATATTACTTCTCTATTGTCTATCATACTTTTTAGTAAAATGTAGTTCCCCTGAATATATCTTTTAAATGCATTTAATTTAGATTTTGTTTTGTCTGAAATCATGTTTGCTACCTCTCCTTTTGTTTTTTACTTCAGCTGAAGCTGCTTTTCTACTTCAATTGTTTTTCCTGTGCAAAATGTAGTAGACTTCTGGTTTTCAATTCACTTTCTTTTCTCCTGCTATTTTATGGGTAAATTCATCCTGTTCACAAAGTTATGATTACTACCTCTGTCTTTCCCTCCATCCTGATTTTTCCTTATTCATGCTTCCCTGACTCTTTTTTTGTCTCTTCTCAAAAATTAATTGTTTCTGACTATCACCTCCTCCAATCTTCATTCCCTTCTATCAGCCTTCTCCCTTATTTAACCCCTTTTGCCTGTCACTTTCCTATAGATTAATATAGATTTCTATACTTAACTGTGTGTGGATGTTACTCCCTTTCTGAGCCAGTTCTGATGAGAGCAAAGTTCAAGTGTTATCTGCCACCCAATTCCAGGCCTTATGTTCCTTTTTTACTGTGAAAGTTTTTTTGTACCTATTTTATGTGAGATAATTTATTTCATTCAGTCTCTCACTTTCCCCTTCTCCAATTGCATCCCTCTTTTTAACTCTTCAATTTCATTTCTTATATCATAAATAAATCATATCTTAAATCGGTTCAGAAATTAAGTCTGTCTTTCAAGGTGGGAGGAGGCCAAAAAAAGCTTTGAGATCTAGAAACCACATGGAATGAGTCATAGTTAGAGTAACGGGAAAATATAATGCAAAAAATGAAATTATTAAAATTCTTAAGAGGAAGAAAAGCCAGATAAAAATCTTAAATATAAGTAGATAAATTTTTAAAAAAGGAATGATATAAAAACTGAAGGCAAGATATTCACTAACATATTGTAGATGAGTCCATACATCTCTAAATAAATATTAGAAAACAAAAGAATGTAAAACCAAGATATAATTAGGTAGGTATGGATGGATGCCTAAGATGGCATGGCATAAGCTTGATGTTCCCAAATGGGTGAGAGATATGTTAATTCAGCTATTTGATTTATTTTTTTTCTGAAAATGCCAATTTGTAAAATATAAACTAGGAATTTGAGTGTAACAAGAGAATAATGAGCATTGCAAGTTTCCTTATATATGATTTCATCTGGGAAGAACATTGAGAATGCAGAAAAATGGATCACTTTATTCTAACTCACAAGCTCTAATTCTTCTAATGTTCACTTATCTTTTTCAAGTAAAGTGCCATATTTATTATTTATCTTCTGTTTTATTAGGAGCTATGATTAGGAAGGCTTCTTGACACTCTCTATCCCTGTTCCAGGAGTTTGGGCCACCTAAATTAGGGCTAATACATAATACCTGGCACATAGTATGTGCTTTATAAATGTTTATTTACTGATCTGTGAGTAGACAAAGCTGCCTGAATAGGGACTCAGCTTTCCCTCTTCCTTTTTCTCTCCCTTTTCTCCTCTCCAAAGGGAGGTAAATTTCCAAACAATTTAAGGTTTACTGCATAAATTTCTTCCTTCCTTCTCTCCTTCCTTTCTTCCTCCCTTCATTCCTTCCTTCCTTCCTTCTTTCTTTCCTTCCCCCCTTCCAGTTCCTTATGAAGCTCATATATTCTACCACAATGGGTCCCTAGCCAAACTCTACTTAATGACTGTATTTTGGGCCCTTCTGGCTTTGAGTGAATTTAAAGTGAATTTCAGTGGTAACTGTTTCTATTTGGAACAGCAACCTTGAAGGTCTTCCCCTTCTAGCTTGATTTTGTTTTGTTTTCTTTTTAATTAAAAGGGCCAACCTTTAACTTACTTCTTAAAAAGGTGAGGCCTATTCTCTGAATGGGCATTACATCACTTTAAATGAGTTGCTTAAGAGGTCTTGGCCTTAAAAGGTAAGGGTCTCCCATTGCATCCTGGATCATCTCCAGTCATCCTGATCCATATCTGGTCACTGGATCCAGGTGGGAAAGGAGGAGAAAGTGAGACTAGTGACCTTGAACAGCTCTCCCTCACTCAGATCAAAGTCAACTGCAAGTCATGTTATCATTTCCTTGATGTCAAGGTCCTCTTCAAAAATGAAGGACAAACACAATTTACTGAGTGAATCAAAACTATGTTCTGATAAAACAAAAAAATTAAAATCAAGATTGGTTCATTAAAAGCCTTTATGATGTGGTAAGACCAGTCAATACTCTTATGCCAGTACTTTTGTTGAGAACCTAAGGTCAGCTCTTCGACACAATAAAGCATTATATGTTTTATACTTACAAGAGAAGCAAACAAAGAATACTGTATCTATAACCAAATGAATTATAGAAGAGAAAAATTTCCGAAATGGAATATACTTGTGTCTCTCTAGTCCAAACCATACATAAAAATGGATGTCTTCTATAATAGTCCCTAGTGATTTTTTGTTTGAAGAAAACGTAAGAGAAAATTTAACAGCTTCTGGGATAGTCATTAACAATTATATGTAGTGCTTAATTGTTAAGAATGATTTCATGCTGATCTTCTTGTAATTTTGTTTTGATTTGTTTCGTATTGTTTTGACATTAAACCCAAATTTGCTTGCCCATTTGCAATTTCAGCCAATTAAAGATAATTTTGATGTCTAGAGTTCAGAAGATTAATTTATTTCTCTCCCATATCCTAAATATTTTCAAGTATAAATATAGCTTTCTTGCCCCTTTTTCATTTTCTCTACCTGGAAGAAATATAGACCTTAAGGTGTTAAAGTCTATTATCCCAACTTTGACCTTAACTTTCTTCCATTCCTCTACTCTATTGTTCAATTTTATCATTTGTAAATGGAACAAAATGAAAGTAATTTATTCCAGATCTAATATTCTAGTATTCTACTTTGAGACATAAACTGTTTCAATTCAATTCAATAAGTATCATATACATATACTATACACACACACACGTGTGTGTGTATGTGTGTGTGTGTGTGTGTGTATGTACTTCAAAGAGTCAATAAAAATTTATTAAGTATCCTCTGTGCTAAAGGTCAAGGATATAAAATGAGGCACAAACAGTCCTTCTCCTCAATAAGTTCATGATCTAATTGGTGAGATAAAAAACAATGTATAGAAACACATTATTTGTAAAACGAAAAGAAAAAAAATTAACAGAGAGATGTTGACAAAGCCTTAATAATGTTTCATAATTAAAGACACTATATCTTTTAGTAGCAGAAGAAACTGCACAAAACATTGGTGTTACCAAGAAAAAAGAAGGAGAATAAGCTCTGAAGACTGAAGTCAAGAATACATTCTAATGTAGTTGTAGGTTGGAGTTAAACATATATGCAGTTAAGTCAATAAAAGTATATATAAGATAATATAAGTAATTTTAAAACATGTGAACTTGAGAGCATTAATTCTATTCTGAAGGTTTCTAAAGATTTCAGGGATTCTAAGTGATGGAGGAGGAGCAACTGGCTTCCATATATATAGGATAATTATTTCAAAGGCATAGACATGAGAGATTCAGTGCTGTGTATTACATAATATGACTAGTGTAACCAGAATGAAAAGTGCTTGCACAGTAGTATGAAGCAAGACTGGAAGAACTAGGTACATTGGTGCCATGTTGTGGATAGCTTTACATTCTATGCTGACAATGCTGTACATGATCTTGGTTTAACCAATGTTAAATGTAGTCAAAAACCATTTGTGACATAGTAAAGGTGAAAAAAATATTCTTCACTCTTTTCTTGTTGTGTTTACATGGTTAAAAATGATTGTTTTCTTAGTTTGGAGCCTGTTGTTGACCAAGCATGAACAGTATCTTATTTTTATTTATTTAGCAAAACTTTGTCCCAAGATACATCTACAGTCAAGGACAGACAGATGTTTCATATGGCAGTGAAAGATAAGTAAATGCTCACCACCAGGATGTTTATTGCTTTGAAGAAATACAGTTTAGAGAGAAACATTCAATTTGTTAAGAAAGCAAATATGCCTGAATTCTCTCAATTTTGTTCCTAACAAGAAAGTATTAGGGAATCTTAGAGTAGTCTTCCCATATGTGAAAACATGAGGCATTCTCTTTAGGTTTGAGGGGGGAAACGTTTACCATCATCCATTTAAAATCCTTAAAGACATGATTTCCTAAATTACAAAATAAAATTAATTTTTGTTTCAAAAAAAGAAGATGAAGTAAATGAAACATTTTATGAGAAACATTTTTAATTCATTTCTACATTTATTCATTAGTTGCTATGAGTAGACTCAAGGGGTATGTACAAAAGATGAAGAAATTTACTCTGAGGAAGTCGTTACTTATATTCAGAAAGTGAGATTTATAACATGTTTTCCATTGCTGAAAAGTAAAATAAAATGAAGTTGGAATGATTTAAATCCCATTGCCAATTAGTTGAGACTGGTATTTGCTTATTGTCCTTAAAATGCGATTTGAGATTTTAAAAATTAAAACAAAATGTTTGGACTTCAAAGACTATTTAAATGCATTTTACTTCTAAATGAAGCAGCATCTGGTTTACTAATCTAATGAATAAATCATAGCCCAATTGTCAATGTTATTTAAAATTGTGTGAAATGGCAAATTGCTTATAACTGCTAAATATTCGACAGATATTGGTGATGACATTTGCAATAATCACTATTTGTAACATTAATGTTATTGGGATTCTCATGTCAATTTTTTGATAAACATCATGTTTCTTGAGCACCCAATGTGCGGGTAAACAAAAAAACACTTTACTTGGAGTTGTACAAGTTAGAGAAAATAATCAACTGTCATCTTTAAGAAGCAACACACTTTGCTATAAGGAGAGTAACATAAAATCAAAATTAACCATAAAAGATATGCTATCAAAAGTATCAAATGAATGACACAAACATGGTATAATAGGATATTGAAGAAATCAAAACTCTTAGCAACATAGTGTTGTAGAGGAGAATAATCACTGGTATTGTAGCCAGAGCATTTGAATATAATTCCCTCTTCTTTAGCACAAAGATTTCAACTAATAGATCATTAATTAAATTTATTGATTGTCTCTACATCCCAATACATGGGTTTTAGTTTCCTCATCTATAAAATTATTGGAATAGATGTTTTCTTTGTTAAAGATTTCTTAAATTCTGAAAAAAATACCAAGAAGTTGAAATATGGTTTTGATTTGAATAAGATAAGAAGAAATGTAAAGACATTGGAATTGGGGCAGGGGTATTATGAGATCAAGCATAGAGATACTTGAAAACATCAGTTTTAATGTGAATAATTTGAATAGGTATATACAGAAAGGTATTTAAAGTTCATTCTAGGCAGAGCCAAGATGGTAGGGTAGAGGTAGAGACTTGCTAGAGCTCTCCCCAAAAGACCAGCCAAATAACTGTAAAAAAAATAGCTCTAAACAAATTTTGGATCTGCAGAATCCAGAGAATGATGAAGTGAATAAAATTTGCAGCCCAAGACAGCCTGGAAGGTCAATGGAGAGTACCATGCTGGGAGCAGAACACAGTCTAGAAATGGCCACAGCAGCACCGATGGAGCCTGAGGAGGTCTTGGGGGGTTGGGGAGGACTGAATCTATGTAACCTGTGGCAGTTTCCAGATTTCATAAACCAAAACAGTGAGGATAAATTGTAAGGTAATTGGAAACAACAAAACAAAACAAAACAAACAAAAAAAAAAACAAAAACTCTTGGACCTGTGTGAGTATAGAGTGGTCTGGCCCCTGCTCCAGGATGGCAGAGGAGGTGAAGTAACCCACAATACCTTCAGCTGCATCAGGGGCAGCAGCAGCTCCTCCTGGAACTATAGGCCCACAAATTGTGAGGGGATCCAGTGACTGACAACATACCCCCCACCCATACTGGAAGCATAGAACTAACTTGACAAAGTCCTCAAAAGGGAAGTAAATGGCTGGGGAAATGAGCAAAAACCAGAAAAAGAATCAGACTGTAGACTCTTACTTTTGTGACAAGGAAGACCAAAATAGACAAAAAGAAGAAAGCAACAGTGACAAAACTCCTATATTCAAAGTCTACAAGAAAAATGTGAATTAGTTTCAGGCAGTGTAAGAGCTCAGAAAGCTTGAAAATTAAGTAAAGGAAGTAGAGCAAAAATTGGGAATAGAAATGAGAATGATGCAAGAAAATCATGAAAAACAAATCAACTGCTTGCTAAAGGGGACCCAAAAATGCTGAAGAAAAATGACAGCCTAAAAAATATAGACTAACCCAAATGGTGAAAGAGATGCAAAATGTCATTGAGGAGAAGAATGCCTAAAAAAGAATTGACCAGATGGCAAAGGAGGTCTAAAAGCTCACTGAAAATAATAATTCCTTAAAGATTAGAATGGAGCAGATGGAAGCTAAGGACTTTATGAAAAACAAGAAATTATAAAACAAAATGAAAGGAATGAAAAAATAGAAGACAATGTTAGATATATAATTGAAAAAACAACTGACCAGGGAAATAGATCCCAGAGAGGCAACTGAAAAAATTATGGGACTACCTGAAATCCATGATCACAAAAAGAGCCTAGACATCATGTTTCAATAAATTATCAAAGAAAACTGCCCTGATATTTTAGAACCACAGGACAAAATAGAAGTTGAAAGAAGCCACCAATCAACTCATTAAAGAGATCCAAAAAGGAAAACTAGGAATATTGTAGCTAAATTCCATAGCTCCCAGGTCAAGAAGAAAATATCACAAGCAACCGGAAAGAAACAATTTCAGGATTGTGGAAATACAATCAGGATTACACAACATCTAGCAGCTTCTACATTAAGAACTCTGGGGGCTTGGAATATGATATTCCAGAGGTTGAAAGGAGCTAGGATTAAAACCAAAAATCACCTATCCAGCAAAACTGAATATAATACTTCAGGAGAAGAAATTGGTGATTCAATGAAATAGAGGCCTTCCAAGCATTCTTAATGAAAAGACCAGAGCTGAATAGAAAATTTCACTTTCAAACACAAGCATCAAGAGAAGCATGAAAAGATAAACAAGAAAGAGAAATCCTAATGGACTTACTAAAGTTGAACTGCTCACATTCCTACATAGAGAGACAATTTTTGTTAGTCTTGAGTCTTTTTCTCAATATTAGAGTAGTTAGAGGAATTATATAACTATAGACAAAGGGTACAGGAGACTTGAATATGAAGGAATGATATCTAAAAATATGAAATCAAGGGGTGAGAGAGGAATATATTGGGAGGAGAATAGAAAGGGATAAATTATGTCTCACATGAAAGAAAAAGCTTTTTTCATGGATTGGAAGAGAGGAAAAGTGAGAGAGAAGAATGAACTTTACTCTCATCAGATTTGGCTTGAGGAGGGAATCACATGCACAATCAATTTGATATGAAAATCTGATATAAGAAGTTGGTATGAATTTGGTTGGAAATTTGATATGAAATTCTCTTTTAGACCACAGGAAAGTAGAGGAGAAAGGGATAAGGAGGGGTTGGGGGGATGATGGAAGGAAACACAGATGGGAGAGGCATTAATTAAGGGTAAGCACTTTTGACAAAGTCTAGGGCCAGGAGAGAGAGCAGAATAAATGGCAGGCAGAATAGGATGGAGGGAAATATGGCTAGTGTTTCCCTTCATGACTGTTATGGAGATATTTTGCATGACTACACATGTATAACCTATATCAAATTTCTTGCCTTTTCAATGGGGATGGGTGGGGAGAGAGGAAGGGTGAGAAATTGAGACTCAATTTTAAAGATGAATTTTGAATATTTTTTACATGCAGCTGGGAAATAAGACATACAGGTAATGGGGTGTAGAAATCTATCTTGCCCTATGGGAAGATGGAAGGGAGGGTGGTGACAGAAAGGAGAGATGTGATAGAAAGGAGGTAGACTGGGAGAAGGGGTAATCAAAATGCACAATTTCTTGAGGTGGGCAGGGGGCAGGGGTTTGGGGAAAAAATCTGAAGTAGAAGTGTATGTTGAAACTAAAAATAAATTAATTTAAATATTGAAAAAAATTCATTCCAGTAAGGCATGGTTAAGTAAAAAAAAAAAAAAGCCCCAATTTTTGAAGTCTTTTAAATCTAGGCTTAATAGATAAAGTATTGTTCTGTCCAAAGGTTTCAAACACATGGTCCCTATATAGCTTGAATTAGATCAAAATGTATTTTGAGAATATTTAATGAAGTTAAATATAATAGACCATAGATAATGTTAATATGTGGCTCTCTAAGCCAATATAGAATTGTTATGTACAATTTAGTAGCACCAATTCTCTTTGAATTTGACACATACTATAGAAAATGGGGAACCATTGAAGGATATTGGGTAGTGTAGAGACAGAAGAGAAGCAGTCTTTAAGTGAGATCAACCTGTATGTAGTACAACTTAAGTTCAATACACATATCACGAGTGTGTGTGTGTGTGCATGCGCGAAACACTTCAAACCCACATTTGAATCTAGATCTCCTTTGATTCCATTTCTAGTATTCTGGCATTGTGGGAAGTATCCTCTGGTTTATCAGGAATATTAGAAAGGGTAGATAAGGGAAAATTAGAGGTTCTGAAGCAATCACAGTTCTCAATGTGTGAAGTAGTGATATTTGCAATCTAGGGAGAGGAAAAAAAGTGATTGTTGCAGTAAGCACCCCATCACACACAGGGGACTGTACTATTACAGGTTCTTAAATCTGCATTCATAAAAGGAAAACAACTTTCAAGGGGTTAACAATCACTTTAATCAAGCAGATGTATGGTTCCTTTAACAAAGTACATATATCATTCAGGTAGTTCAGGGAGTCAGCACCCTGAATTTCAAAGAAAATACAGAGAAATCAAAAGATCAACAGACATGACTTCCTTTGTCTGAATTCAACAGACAATTGGAGCCCCACTGTCTGATCATAGAAAAGCATTTGTCTTCTTAAAGCTGGGGGACTCCCTAACAGCTTCCCAGAGTTCTCATCTGACACTCAAACCATATCATCAAAAACTAAGCCCCAAAGTAAAACCTCAATTCACAGTATTTACACCTTTTTCAGAGTCAGAGGGCATCACAACCCTTTGACCCAGTGACTCAATAGTAAAAACAAAAGGTACTTGGGATTCTCCTATAGAACAGCTCCCCTAATCAAGCTTTCCATAATGGGCAGGCCCAACAATGGGTGTGAAAGATCTTTAATCACATTAAAATAATTAGCAATACAAATACATACACTGTTTTTAGTTAAAGAAATTCTTGTTTCTCTACTCCTTGTAAAAAGTCTTGATTGATGAAGGCAAGATTCAATTATAGGCACTTGAATACTGAAACAAAAACAGTAAAAGATCCTATTTTGATTTCCATCACAGTGATTGATCCAAGGCTCCTTTAAGAAAGAACATAGAATTTGCTAACTTTAGTAGAGTGGACAGGATTGAAGAAGGTAATAAACCATTACTGAAGTTTTGAACATGGATAACTGGGGAAATCACAAAAAATAAAGTTTAAATTCTGAATTATATTAAATGAACCTGTATGTTAGAAAATCTTCAACTAGAAAAAAGAAGCACATATCTCCAATACTGATATTTGTTTGTGTTGCTTAAGGATAGGTTACTGAAGAAAATGGTCACTGAACTTTCATTCCTAATAATTAGGTGGAAGTCACCCAATTATAGGGCTTTTACTTCTGGAAAAATTTAAATAAACAATCTAAGACCTAACTTCTAAGACCAATTCCCATTTTTCTCGTACACTTGAATGGAGATTCCATCTAAGCAATGAAATTACTTTTTCCAACAATAACTCTCTAACAGAAAACAACTTCCCCTCACCCTACCCTATTTCCCCTGCTCCACATAAAAACAGAAAAAGTAGACATGTGTGCTACAGAAAACTCAAAATTTCTTAGCCTTGGGTTTAACCCAAGGGAATAAAATATATTGATAAAGCCCAGAAATTGTCATTATTCTAAACTCAGTTTGGATTTTTTTACATTTCAGCGTTTTATGAGTATATCTAATGTGCTGAGAGTTGAAAGGATTTCATACAAAATAATGAATCAGTCAATGAAAACTTAGCTAAAAAATAGCTAAAGATCTGCTTGGATTCTTCCTTCTTGTTACCTGGCCTCTTCTATCTAAATTCTTCTCTGAGGCCATTATTTTCTGTCTTATCTTCTACATTTTCTTAGTATTCCTTCCTCTCTTCCCTTGATCTTAAATTTTCTGTTGCAGATAGTATGTAAAACGCAATGACAAAGAACTGAACCAATTATTTTGGTTCAGAAGGCCTTTTCTGGTAGGTAATCTTGAATATATAAAAGGAAAGACATTTTTCATTATTGCCAATAGTAACTGCTGACCAATTGCCACCATATATGGAGTGTGTGTGTGTGTGTGTGTGTGTGTGTGCATGTGCGTGTGTGCATGTGTATGAGTGGACTTGATAGAGTTTTTTCCGGGTTAGGTGTACTCTTTCTGTACAAAGATTGTGATGAAATTAGATTGTCTTTCAAGTTAGATTATCATAATCAGTTAGTCCTGCTTGGGTAAAATTCCCCTTTGTTAATGTTAGCTAAATAGAATTAAATGAAAAATATCTTTAGATATTAAAAAAAAAAAACAGCTTAAGAGATTTAAAAAATAATCACGAGAGACTACTTAGGTAAGATTTCCTAATTTACAGAGTATTTTCATAGCCATTGTTTCTTCTTTCCCTTTAAAATAATTATTTTAATGGTACAATTTGGCCTGAGGTTGCTGAGAATAAGTAATACTAAAAAAGCTTTTTATTAAGTTTGATTACAAATAACATTTGTGGTATTTCTAATGAATGAAAAAATACTCTCTTTAGGGAGTTATAATGTTGCAAAGAAACTTAAAAGGGATGAAACATTAAGAATTTAGAAAGTATACTAAGCAATAGCTTTGATCTATACTATTATTAAATTCCTTTTAATACAATCTTTCCTAAGAAAAGCTAAATTCTGATAAGTTCATTTTATATGGGCACAGAGAATGATTTGGAGTTCACAAAGATCTGGGTTCCAATCTCAGCTAGTCAATTAATCTCTTAGCATTCCCAGACTAACTATAATTTGAATAGCAGTTGCCTACTTCAAACTTTAGAGCAAGTGTCTTTACTGAGCATTTCTCTAAGCCAATTAAAGGAAAGAGAGTGAGAGAGAGAGAGAAAGAGAGAGAGAGAGAGAGAGAGAGAGAGAGAGAGAGAGAGAGAGAGAGAGAAATATGAGAAATATATATATTTATAAATAAAACTATATTTATAAATATGTGTATATATATATATATACATATATATATATATATATATATACATATATATAAATTTAGAGTGGTGTGAGTCTGTAATGATAATTTAAATGAGAAAATCTTTCCCATTCGTTAATAGGCTCATGTGATCTGCATGGGTCACATGGAAGTCTGAGTCACATGGAATCTGTGATGGGAGGAATTTTTTGAATGGGTGGAACAGGAAAGTGTGGAGTAGAAAGGGTGGAACAGAAAGACACAGAGTTAGAACAAAGCTGAGAGGAAAGTAAGCCATGAGAGCAGTCAGAGCTAGAAGGATGCAGGCAGTTTGCTAAGGTGAGTGATAGGCTATTTTATATTTTTGTTTAATAGAATTGGTTTGTGGGAATCCTAGCACAAAGAAGGTTTTGGGATGGTGTTGTCCTTTGCACTGTTATTGTGCACATATTATAATGGATTTGGCTTTCTGGTGTCTAAATGGATGTTTTGGCTCTTTCTACCATGTAGAGAGTCTGATGTATTTTGTAATTCAGAGTTGTACCAGCACATTCATGGCTCCTGTAGGTGCTGTGAATATCACATTGGTGCTACAGAGTCACACTTTACATATGTCTGTAAGATTTTTTTCTCTTATTTATAAATCCTTGAAATAACATAAACTTGCAAATACTGTTCAAGTGTACATAAAATCTGGCAATTATGTCGTGTCAAGGGTGGATTTTTAACTGGAGTCAGAGGTCCTCCTTTATCATTAATAATGTAATATTGTCTAAGAATCACAACCTTCTGAGGATTCAGTTTCCTGCCTGTTGAATGAGTAACTTGGATTAGATGGCCTGTATATTTATGATTCCTTGTGGGAGAGTAAACTATGGTGCAAAGGAGAGCACAGGGGCAATAATGTCAGAAGACTCAGAGTTTTAATTTTGTCTCTTATCTTGTTCTGGTTGTGTCACCTTGAACAAGTCATTTTAGCTCTAAAGGATACAGGTAACTCTCTTATACCAGACTGTGAATTTCAGAATGAAAACTGATCTACATCAGTGGAGCAGTTCTACAGGTCATTGCTATAGCAATACATTTATAGGTTTAGATATACAGAACAAAACAAAACATATTGTGTGGATCAAGAATTTCATATGGAAGGATTTTGGAATAATGATGCAAGGCTGGTAATATAACTATAATTGATTATTGGGTGGGTCATAGTCAATAAAAACTATTTTTGTGTCCAGATGTCTTCCTCCCTCTCACTATTTCTTCTATATAACTTATTTAAGGGAAATTGTCATGGCAAAGAGGAGACAGGGGAAAAGTTACCTCAGAGCTTATAGTAAAGCTTTGGCCAGTAGAGTAGGATAGAAAGAGATGTTTCCATATGATATTATTCATGCTTTTTGAAGTTCTATGGTATGCATAACAAAGCAACAATACATTATATTTAAGCTTTGACATTAAGGTATACACAACTATTTCCAGAACTAGTAGAAGATAGGAATTTGTCTGGGGTTAAAACTGTTATACAAAACCAGTCACTTTTATTAGATAATTAAATATCAAATCATATAAATTCATTGTACGGTGAATAAATATCTTGTTTAGGAAACTGACTTACAATTCAAAAGGATATCGCATTTTCTTAGTCTTAGAACTTTTCTAATTGAAAACAAATAAATTATAGGGAATGTTAATGATACAGTATGAGATTAAATGCATTACTAGTAAAAAGGAGAAAGTAAGTCTACATTGTAGCAAAATATTGTTACAAAATATTATATTCTTAAAATACTATAATGTACGATTTCATAAAATTTAGATTACCAAGTTCATTTAGAGAGGATATGTTTTTCTTTTTTTAAATACTACACTTGGGTGAAAAATCTGCCTCTCTTAGCCAAAAATGACAAGAATCTTGGATCTGGTAAGTCATATCGATACAGTGGCCAGGTATATTAAACCAGGAAAGAGAAAAGCCTATTTTCTTTTTCCTGGATTGATTTCAAAATTGACACTACCTCATGTAGTACATGGACCCAGCCAAGAAACACAGCTAGAGGAAAAATTGGCCATTGAGAAAATTTCTCACATGGAAGTTTAATACTAGTTGAACAAAATGTATGCAATGAGACGGTAGCATGGCCTTTTAGTAATTAATTTTTTTAGTATGTTTATATTTTTATGACTTTTTCTGTCCAAAAATATCACTCTAGTCATGGTGGTCTCTGTGTCTTTGGAAGATAACTACCCTCAGGCAATTTTTCCATTATTAACCACATGCTTGGGAAGTTTAGTTTTATGATTAATATAACATGAATGTTATGAATTGAAAAGTTTTCCAATTTTTCTTTAGGTATCTTGTTTAATTTTCCTATGGTTTTCCAAGTTTATAACAAAACACACTTGCAATGTGAAGTGGAGTAGCTAAGTGCCATAGTGGATAGAGTATTGTTCCTGGGGTCAGGAAGACCTGCATTCAAATCCAGCCTCAGCTATAGACTAGTTATGTGACCCTGGGAACATCACTTCACCTGTTTGCCTCAGTTTCCTCATCTGTAAAATGATCTGGAGAAGGATCTGCTACTGAAGTATCTTTGCCAAGAAAACACAAATGGAATAGTTAGAAGCAAGACACATCTAAAAAAAGCTGAACAGCAACAAATCATTAAAGTATTAACTAATTTGTCATTTCATGGTAAAAGAATTCTCATATTTCAGTATCTATTTATCTAATTCCTGTGTGCCTATGAGTATTTTTTAAGACATAAAAATAGGTGTGGCCATCATAACCCAAGTCTCCTTCACAGAGGAGCAATAGATAGGTTCTTCCCATTCACTGATATATAATCTTTCTTTTTCATGACAACCTGGGATTTCTGGACTTATTTCTGGTTGACTCCTGGTTCCTGGTTTCTTGCTTCTTGTTCTCCTTGTTCTTTTCTTTGTGATTCTTCTTCTTTTCTGCCTTCTCTTGTTCCTCTTTTCCCCTTCTCTCCTTTTCTTCCTTCTTCTTCTGTTCCTTTTTCTCCTCCTCATTTTCCTTATTGTTATTTTTCCTTCCTTGCTTTTTCTTTACTTCGTTATCTTGTGCATTTGAAATAGGCTTTTCTATTTGCATTCCAATTCATAAAGATCTGACTCTAGCTTTTTCCTCATGACTTTAACTTTAGCAAGTCATAGACATACATACATGCATATAGGTGGATGTTATATGCACTCATATACATATATACACACACACACACACACACACACACACACACCTGTATTCACATGTATACATATACATCAATGTATGTTCTACTTATTGCATTAAATATTTCCCAATTACAAGTAAAAATGAAAACTGCATGTTCATATGCTTTTACCATTCATAAACAGGGAAACAAATTGTATTTTTACTTTATCTCTGTGACTTTGGCTGTTGATATTTTGGCTTCACTGTCTTTTTATGAGTTTGTGTCTTGATATTTCATGTTAAGACTGCAACTTGATCGAAACTGCAACTTTTTTGGGTAATTGTATTTCTTGTTGTTTGTTCATTTTTTTACCCCATTTCTTAATTTTGAAGTTCAGATTAAAATTGGGTTCTGTTCCTGCTGTAGAAGAGAGAAGTTTACTGTCTCAAACTTCAGTTGTTGTTGCTTCCTACACTGCTGTTGTCAGATCAAGTGCTGGGGGGGAGGGTGTTTAAAAGTTTTTGGTGTTTCCAAAGTGGTGTGGTCTCAGGAGCATGTGATAACTGCTCTTCTAATATGTATTTTTGTCCTTACCCAGCAAAGGTCTTTAATGCCCTGGAATAGCAATTGATACTGTTTCTCAGGGCTACTGCTTTCTTGAAACTGGAAACATACTGCTCCTCTGGGTCCTGGGATGACCAAAAGGAATATTTTCCTGAAGGTTTCCACATCCTCTTGACTGAATGTACTCCTCCTTGCTCTTGAACTATGATCCAGAACAGGCTGTAAGCTGTGGATTTGCAAAAAAAACATATTTGGTCTTTTATCCAGTGATAACACAGGGGTCCCTTATAATCTATTTCTGACAAGTAGCCTGGTTCTCTTACAATCTCTGACTTGAGAGCTCCCAAAGCTGTTGTCATTTCTGTTGCTACCATCTGGTCCCACCACTGGTATGTCATCCATTTAGGCTTTGGGTCAACCTCCAACCCAATGTCACAGATCTCATTTTCCGTTCTCGTATCTTCAGCTGGGAACAATTCTCATTCTTATCTTTTTTTTTTTTCTCTGCCATTTTAAAATTTGGTATGATGGAATTTTTAGAAGTTGTTTGGAAGAGAATGTTGTGAGAGCACGGCTGAGTGTGTTCTCTACTATGACATTCAAACACAGAAGTTTATCTTTGCCAAATTAATTATAGGGTGCATTACCAACCCTGAAATGCAATAGACTTAAACCTCATTTTGGTCCCCAAACTATTGGTTAGGCCATTATTGATGAGAAGATTGAAAATATTTATTTTACCTGGATCAATAGTCCATTATTGCAAGGCTTATGGAACTTACTAATTATGCATCACTCATACATCAAGAGAATGAGGACAGGGAAATAAATGGTTCTAAAGTTCATATTGTAAAATGTGACATACTTTTCCTTGCTATTTTAATCTCCTTGAGGGTAGGCTCTGTCTTTTATCCTAGTTTGTATCCTCAAAAATTAGCAGATTCCTACATATAGAAGATGTCTAAAAATGCTTACTGTTTATTTGATTATGCATTAGTTTTTCTTGTGTGCCCAGAACTTGCTCATGATATGAACTCTGATTTTTTAATATATCTTTTGTATTTGGTGGTCCATAGGCCTAAATGCAAATGCACAGACTGGTAATATGTAGACGTTTATTCATACTGTTACCTGTGTGCAAAACCATATTTTATAATACATACTTACTTTAGAATTTAGTCTTTTCTTAATAAATCAACATTTCTATTCCCCAAAATGAAGACAGTAAGTGACTGCATCTCTTTTCTCTGAATAAGTATTAATTTTTTATTGGCTTTATTTGAAAACAGCTACTCTTTTGAGCAGTTTGTTTCATTTCCTGAGATTATGGCAGGAAACAACTGACTAGGGGTTTCTTATCTGTGCTGAAAAACTCAAGGATAAAGTCTATAACAAGAAAATAAAGACCATGATGACATACACCATATGTCTAATTAGTTCTGAAATTAACTTATGAGAAAGTGCCAGCAATTCCCTCCACACCCCAACATATTCCTAGCACCAAGATTGCTGTAATGCATTTGAATGCAGATAGTTGAGAAAAGATTTTCATTTCTTCTCAAAATCTTCATAATCATCTGACTCCCATAAAAGATTCCTAGATAAATCTCATGGTATAAGGGTGAAGACAAGTTACTGAAGGCTAGGCTAGTGAAATCCTAAAGCAAATAATTTTGTCTAAGATGGCAAAGTTTTATATAATCTCAATGATGGGCATTTTCTGTCCTACTAATTTAACTACAACAAATATTCAGAGATTTTCCACTAAGATTCCCTTAGCTGATGAGCTTTTTGACTCTGGAGAGGGGCTTACAAAATGGGAAAATAATGCAGCCCTCCATTCCGTGTGTCTTTGTGTTTCCTCAATGATGGTGACAGAACAACAGAAAAAAAAAAACAGTAAGATATAATGAGAATGACTTTGTACTATTCAAAAATACTTCTTTAACTTTTTTTGGACTCAATACAACCATATTTTCTAGTAGATTTTAATTGATCAATTTACCCACATCCATATTGGTTCTTATTACATATGAAAAAAGCTGATGCTAATGAAGTTGCAGATAAATGAAAATACATCTTCCTAGCTGTCTTTGAAAGGAAAATGTAAAAGGCATAGGAATTTTTCACAGGGTGCTCAAAGTTACCAAGAAGTATCATTTAATGGCAGAGCACTTTACAATGCTTATTGTAAGGGTAAGCAAAGAAATCCCTGTGAAGATAAGTACAGTTTGTGCACTAGTATCTATCTAGTATTTTGTCAAGTCAAGGAAACAGGAGTTTGGGCATACTGGTTGTGTGGCTTTGGACAATTCTTTAACTCATTGGTACTTTATGTAATCCTGTAATATTTTAAGTTGCAGAGAAGGTTCTGACTTCCTTACTAGAGAGAAATTCCTCACCCAGCAATTCCCTTTACAAATGAAACATCATTTTCAAGATATCAAAATAGTTGGAAAAAAAATGATAAACTAAATACCAAAGAAAGAAAGAAAGAACAAGGAAAAGAAGATATTGACTGATTTTACAACACTTAAAGACTGGCATTTAGATAAGAAATCAACCTGACAAAAGAAGCGGAGCCTTACTGTCCTCTTGGCTCCGCACGTGCTAAGAGAGAGCTTTCTGGCTTCCTTAATCCTACTTAATCTTCAGCCACACAGTTTGCATCTCAATACCATGCTGTTAGGTAACTAGGTGTGCTCCAATCCGGGACGACCTCGAGGGCAGGGAGACTCCACCCATCAGGTATCTCCGGGGGAGAGGCGGAAATACCCGAGCTAGCCGAGCTAGCTCAGTCTGACCTTCTCGAACCCCCGCTGTTCATGGAGGGCCTCGTAAGACTCTAAGATTTAGAAGTCCCACTTTTACCTGCCCGAGACTGTCCACACGGAATTGAGCTTCCAGTCCCAACACCTGACCACCACCAACAAAGTAATCAATAAAGTTAAAAATCAGAACTCATCTATCATCAAATTCCATTTTGGAGGGAGGGGAGAAAGGGAATTATAACTTTGCTTTCATATGTATAAGTAATTTCCAGTGTGGAAACTGCTTCCCCTAATGCAAAGTGGCAACCTTTCTGTTTAGTTTTAGAGTGTGATACATGCCACTGGTGGGGAAAGTGACCATGGCATAGTCACATAACCAGTGATGTAGCTAGTGCCACAATCTGACTCTAGCTAGTGCCAAAGAAAGGCCTTGAATTCTTGTCTTATTGCTGTATGACAGACTTTTTTCTTTTTTTTAAAAAAAAATTATTTGTTTTCAGTGTTCTACAATCATTTCCATATAACTTAGATATTTTACCCCTCCCTTCCTCCTCCCTCCCTAAGAGGGCATACAATTTTTTATAGCTTCTACACATACATTCCTATTAAATACATTTTCACCCTAGTCATGTTGCATAGAAGAATTAAAATGAGTGGGAGAAATCATAAAACAAACCAAAATATAATGCAAAAGAAAATGATCTGCTACATTCTGCAATCGAATTCCATAGTTCTTTCTCTGGATGTAGAAGGCATTTTGTCTTAAGAGACAACTAGGGGGGCGGAGCCAAGATGGCAGAGCAGAAAGGCTCACATACGCTACCTCCGAACCACTGCCCGTAAAATATCTGTAAAAAAAGAACCACTGGTGAATTGTGGAGCAACAGAAGCCACAGAACAATGGAGTGAAGGAGATTTTTGCTCCAGAGAGCCTGAAACCTCTCGCAAAAGGTCCCTCGTGACCCAGACCTGGAACAGAGCCCAACGCTGCCTCGGCAGCATGGTGTGGCACGGAAAGGAGCGGATCCGAGCAGGCTTCAGGGACAGAATCTCCAGTGGCTGCTCGGGCCCCTCCACCTACAGATGGCGGGGGTCCATGAGAGGGTCTCTTTGGCGGGTCGAGAGAGGTGTGGGGTGCCCCCATAACTCAGGCCCCCTTGGGAGGCAGCAGTGGAGGGAACTGAGCCCGTAAGGCGGCCCTGCCCCCACCTGAGCACCTGAACTTAATCTCACACTAAATAGCAGCCCTGCCCCCTCCCAAAGCTCTGAGGCTGGGGAGCAGCATTTGAATCTCAGACCCCAAGCGCTGGCTGGGAGGATCTGGAGGCAAGGTGGGGGTGGAGAGGACACTCAGAAGTCAAGTCACTGGCTGGGAAAATGCCTAGAAAAGGGAAAAAAAATAAGACTATAGAAGGTTACTTTCTTGGTGAACAGGTATTTCCTCCCTTCCTTTCTGATGAGGAAGAACAATGCTTACCATCAGGGAAACACGCAGAAGTCAAGGCCTCTATATCCCAGCCCACTCAATGGGCTCAGGCCATGGAAGAGCTCAAAAAGGATTTTGAAAATCAAGTTAGAGAGGTGAAGGAAAAACTGGGAAGAGAAATGAGTGACATGCAAGCAAAGCATGAAAAACAAGAAAACACCCTGCTAAAGGAGACCCAAAAAAATGCTGAAAAAAGTAACACCTTGAAAAATAGGCTAACTCAATTGGCAAAAGAGGTTCAAAAAGCCAATGAGGAGAAGAATGCTTTCAAAAGCAGAATTAGCCAAATGGAAAAGGAGATTCAAAAGCTCACTGAAGAAAATAGTTCTTTCAAAATTAGAATGGAACACATGGAGGCTAATGACTTTATGAGAAACCAAGAAATCACAAAACAAAACCAAAAGAATGAAAAAATGGAAGATCATGTGAAATATCTCATTGGAAAAACAACTGACCTGGAGAATAGATCCAGGAGAGACAATTTAAAAATTATGGGCCTATGTGAAAGCCATGATCAAAAAAAGAGCCTAGACATCATCTTTCATGAAATTATCAAGGAAAACTGCCCTGAGATTCTAGAACCAGAGGGCAAAATAAATATTCAAGGAATCCACAGAACACTGCCTGAAAGAGATCCCAAAAGAGAAACTCCTAGGAACATTGTGGCCAAATTCCAGAGTTTCCAGGTCAAGGAGAAAATATTGCAAGCAGCTAGAAAGAAACAATTCAAGTATTGTGGAAATACAATCAGGATAACACAAGATCTAGCAGCTTCTACATTAAGGGATCAAAGGGCATGGAATAGGATATTCCAGAAGTCAAAGGAACTAGGACTAAAACCAAGAATCACCTACCCAGCAAAACTGAGTGTAATACTTCAGGGGAAAAATTGGTCTTTCAATGAAATAGAGGACTTTCAAGCATTCTTGATGAAAAGACCAGAGCTGAAAAGAAAATTTGACTTTCAAACACAAGAATGAAGAGAAGCATGAGAAGATGAACAGCAAAGAGAAGTCATAAGGGACTTATACAAGGTGAACTGCTTACATTCCTACATGGAAAGACAATATTTCTAACTCTTGAAACTATTCAGTATCTGGGTACTGGGTGGGATTACACACACACACGCACACGCACACGCACACACACATAGAGACAGAGTGCACAGAGTGAATTGAAGAGGATGGGATCATATCTTAAAAAAATGAAATCAAGCAGTGAGAGAGAAATATATTGGGAGGAGAAAGGGAGAAATGGAATGGGGCAAATTATCTCTCATAAAAGAGGCAAGCAAAAGACTTAGTAGTGGAGGGATAAAGAGGGGAGGTGAGAGAAAAACATGAAGTTTACTCTCATCACATTCCACTAAAGGAAGGAATAAAATGCACACTCATTTTGGTATGAAAACTTATCTTACAATACAGGAAAGTGGGGTATAAGGGGATAAGCAGGGTGGGGGGATGATGGAAGGGAGGGCATGGGGAGGAGGGAGCAATTTGAGGTCAACACTCATGGGGAGGGACAGAATCAAAAGAGAGAACAGAAGTAATGGGGGACACGATAGAATGGAGGGAAATATAATTAGTTCTTACACAACACTACTATTATGGAAGTCATTTGCAAAGCTACACAGATTTTGCCTATGTTGTATTGCTTGCCTTCCAAAGGGAAGGGGTGGGGAGGGAGGGAGGAAGAGAAGTTGGAAATCAAAGTTTTAGGAACAACTGTTGAGTACTGTTCTTGCCACTAGGAAATAAGAAATACAGGTAAAGGGGCATAGGATGGAGACAAGGGCAGAAAGGGAAGAGAGGGCAGATTGGCAGACAGGGGCAATTAGAATGCTTGGTGTTTTGGGGTGGGGGGAGGGGACAAAAGGCGAGAAAATTTGGAACCTAAAATTTTGTGAAAATGAATGTGAAAAGTTAAATAAATAAATAAATAAATAAAGGGGAAAAAAAGAGACAACTAGGAGTTTTAAAGTTCTTGCATTGCAATGTAGTTCTATGTCTACCAGAAAATATCCTTGCACATTGTGGTTGTTGCTATGTATAAAGTTCTCCTGGTTCTGCTCCTTTTGCTCACCATCAGTTCATATAAGTCTTTCTGGGACTCTCCAAAATCTTCCTGTTCATCCTTTCTTACAGCACAATATTATTCACTTACATTCATATACCACAGTTTATTCAGCCATTCCTCAATTAATGGACATCCCCTTGATTTCCAGCTATTGGTCAACAAAAAGAGTGATGCTGTAAATGTTTTTGCACATGTGGGACCTTTTCCCATTTTTATAATCTCTTGGGGATACAGACCTAGAAGTGGTATTGCTAGGTCAAAGGATATACACATTTTTGTAGCCCTTTGGGCATAGTTCTAAATTGCTCTACAGAATGACTGAATTAGCTCCCAGTTTCACTGACAATAAATTAGTGTTCCAACTCTCCCACATATTCCGCAACATTTATCATCATCCTGTTTTGTCATGTCAGCCAATCTGATAGGTGTGATGTGGTATCTCAGAGTTGTTTTGATTTGCATCTCTCTAATCAGTAGTGATTTAGAGCATTTTTTCATATGACTAGAGATAGCTTTGATTTCTTTCTCTGAAAACTGCCTGTTCATATCCTTTGACCATTTATCAATTGGGGAATAAGACAGACTTTTGTCAGCTGTCTGCAGAACACTATGAAGGCTTTTCCATACAAAATATAATTATTTCCAAAGTGAAAAACAATGTTCATAAAAATTCAAAGTTTTAAGATTTTTATATTCAGTATGTTTAAAAAAAACTAACTCAGTTGCTCTTTCAACAAACAAGTAAACTAAATTGAAGATTTACTGATTTTTAGAAACTTTTTCTAAATGTTAAATACTAATAATGTGTTAAAATTGAATTCAGGGCAAGACACAAGATGAACTGATAAAAACTCATTGATCATCACCATGGATATTGCAGAAATTACCTCTTAGAGTGTTTTAGAATTAATATAATGACTTCTTCTCCCCTCCACATCCAGAATATTGTGATAATATTTTTCAATGTCTTACCTGGAGCAATTCCAGTACCAATTTTGCTCTCTTCTCTAGATCACAGTGTTCTATGTTACAGGAGGAGAATAAACCATCCAAATGGTTCCTTATTTGCAGTGGTGGCGTATTAAAATTAATGAAGATCCATAAAAAATCACTCCTGATTTGGAGCCTTAACACTGGTGACAAATATGGGTACTCTGTTTAGGAGAAAGGTAAAAAGGGAAAAAACTTTGATGTTGCACTTTTCTGACATAGTAGAGCCTTCCCTAATGAGATACTAGAGTAGGCAGTGAAATGTATAGAAAGTTAACATTAAACCAGATTTTTGGAGAATCCAGTTTCTTTCTTTAGGGCATGATGAAACTTAGAGAGTTGGTAGAATGCTGACCACTTCTGTAAGTGAGTGCATTAATCTTTAAAGAGCAAGTTATCCCACTACTCTATGAGATCAAGAGAGTAAGATAGACAGCTAGATGATAGCTAGATTAATAGATAGGCAATATATGGATAAGCAGAATGAGGGAAAAAATGAGAGATTAATAGGGGGGACAGAGAGAGAGAGAGAGAGAGAGAGAGAGAGAGAGAGAGAGAGAGAGAGTCTCACTAAACAGCTTTAATGAGAAAAATAAGATCCTAATATCCAAATGAGGTAGGAATATGGTAAAGAAAGCATTCAGCCACTATTACTAATAAACGTTGATGTAATATAAAGTAAAATAAAGATTAGCAAACAAGTTATTTGATGTATATATTTCAAAAGATATTCATTATGAGCAGGTACGATTTGTGGTTTTTCCCATGTTAATGTATGTCTCTGAGAGTCAGATTGTTAGGAAACCTGAACACTGCATAATTGACTCTTTCAAATTGTGCTGCTGGAGAAGATGTTTGAGAGTCCCTTGGAGAGCAAGGAATTCAAATCAGTCAATACATAAAGAAATTCATTCAGATTAGCATTGGAAAGACAAATACTGAAGCTGAAGCTTAAATTCTTTAACCATATAATGAGAAAACAGAACTCATTGGAAAAGACCCTAGTATTAGAAAATAAAAGAAATAAAGGCAAAAGGAAAAAAGAATGTCAGAGGGAGAAATGTATAGTGTGTCTTCAAAACAATGGGTATGACCTTGGACAGATTTTGGGAGATAGTGGAGCATAGAAGGGCTAGGTATGTTATTGTACGTGGTTTCATGCAGTCAAAAATGACTGAGTAACTGAACAACAAGATTCATGGCAAAGATTCAGGAATATTGCAACATTAACAAAAGCTGTAGTAAAGATAAGTATGTTTTTTTGAAAAATAACAAAAAAAATTTGTCAATAGAAAAAAGATACCTTCCATCACAATACAGTGATTTTTATGCACGTGGATATATATACACACAGTTTATATTTGCACACATATATGCATAAACACATATATGTGTATGAGTATATGTATACACATTTATGTATATATGTATGGATATAAGTGTATACATACACACATGCATAGGTGTGTGAATGAATAAAAATGCATATAATATATGTTCCCATGTGTATATATGTAATATATTCATATGTTTATATATACACACAGAAGAGTGAAATGATTTATCTCTAATACAATCAAACACATTTGTCCTAAGCCAAACAATGTAGTTATTTCAATGAATAAACCCTGGAAGCTTTTTCCAATAAGATCAGGGTTGAAACTGGCATTGTCCCTGCTTCCATTATTATTTGAAAGTGATACATACATCAAAAAAGGAAGAAAATGAAGTGAAGGGAATGAAGATATGAAAAGAGGATGGATTATTATCTCAATTTATACATAATATAATGGTTTACTTTAAAACTATATGAAATCAGCAAAATTAATTGAAGGAATTAAATCAAAACAATTATTATCTTAAGGATTCTAACAAAATATTATAGAAAAAACACAAAAGTATCAATGTTTCTATATATGACTAAAAAAATGAGTGAGGAAGAAGTAGCAAGAGACATTCTGTTAAAATAATAGTAAAGTGATTTAAACATTTAAGAGATAAGTTAGTTCATATTAGAAGGTACCTAGGTGACTCAGTAGATAACATGCCAGGGCTGGAATCAAGAAGACCTGAGTTCAAATACGACCTTAGATATTTACTTGATGTGGAACCCTGGACATGCCACTTAATATTTGCTTCAGTTTCCCCAGTTAAATGGGAATAATGATGACACCTACCTCACTGGGTTATTGTAGGGTTAAAAATATTTCTATCAAATTTTTAAAGTGCTTAGCACTTTGTCTGATGCACAGTGAACACTATAAAGTATTAACTATTATTGTTATTGCTATTATAAATTATTGTTAAATATACACAGGACTTATAGAAATGTTGCTAATAAAGCAATTTATTCAAGAATATGAAAGAACTCAGGAGATATTCAGCATTCATCATAAAGATGTATCAAAACGGTAAAATTGCAATAGTACACAAATTAACAAGGAAGGTACTGTATATTGAAAAATAATTTTTAAAAAATCACTTCCCCAAACAACTTCTTGGGAGATTAGAGAACAGTTTGGTAAGACAAAAGAAAGGTGATCGAAAATTTATACTAACTTCTGATATTCTGCATATCATAATAATTTCTCCAAATGAGTACTTAATGATACAAATGTCAAAATTATAGAATGAAAGCTTTCTTCTCCCAAAAATATGTTTGGAGAAGAATTCATGAACAGATATATTGTAGAATGGATTTTCATAAAGACAAAATACAGAAATCAGGCCAGGTTCACAGATCACTAACTTGAAATCAGAAGAGATTTTGATGTGAGCCCTCTTTTGACTCAGTAGCTATGTGACAGGGGAGATATTTATTTTAATCCAGTTTATTTTCTTGTCTGTAAACAGGGATACAAATTATTGCATTTTTGTGAGAAAAAATAAATAATGTTTGTAAATCACCCTTCAAATTTTAAAATGTTAACTTTGCATTATCATTTTTATTTATTTTGAGGTCAAGAATGTGAAGGATTTTAATGAAAAAAGGTAGAAATGAAAGACTTCATGAGATCTCAAATTATATTTTAAAAAAATGATCAATGCTATGTAATACTGAATAAAAAAGATAGAATAGTAGTAGTTTTGATATGACTAGTAGGACCTAGAAGTGAAGGTAAATAATAAGCCAGTGTTCAATTAAAACAAGCAAACAAAAGCGATGAATTTTTCTGTCAGGAGCTCTTAGTTTTAAAAGATCCTCAAGAAAAACTGGAAGTTTAGCTCTAACAAAATGTTAACATCATTCGCTTATACCATAAACAAAAAATAAACTCCAAATGAATAAGTCATTCAGTTATACAAAAGTCACAATATATATAATAAAGAAGAAATGAAGATTATGTCTTCATAGTTCTATACTGGAGAACTACTTAGAGTCATGCTTAGGATAAAACAAAAGAAAAAAAAACATAGACACTCTTGATAATAAATAATTTAAAAAATTTTTGCCCAAATAAAATAATGAACCTACTAGAATTGGGGTGGGGGGAGTGTTGGAATTGCAATTGGAAGGGGGGGCATGAGAGGGAAAGTGTGAACCTTACTCTCATGGGATTTGTCTTAAAGAGGGAATGACATGTGTGCTCAATTGGGCTTCAAACTTTATCTTAACCTACCAAAAAGTAGGAAGGAAGGGAACAAGCAGAGGTGGGAGTGGTGGGATGATAGAAGTCCAGAAGGGGTAATTAGAAGTAAACACTTTTCAGGAGGGACAGGGTCAAAAAAGAATAGAATAAATGGGGGCAGGGCAGAATAGGATGGAGAGAAATACAGTAAATCTTTCAAAACATGACTGTTATGAAAGTGTTTTGCATGTCTACACATGTATAACCTATATCACATTGTTTGCCTTCTCATTGAGAGAGGGTGGGGAGAGAGGAAGGGAGAAAATGTGGAACTCAAAGTTTCAAAATGAATGTTAAAATTTGCTTTTATATGCATTTGGGCAATAAGACATACAGGCAATGAGGTGTAGAAATCTATATTGCCCTCCAAGAAAATAGAGGGGGAGGGTATAACAGAAGGGGTTGTATGACAGAAAGGAAGGCAAATTGAGGGAAGGGGTAATCAGAAGGCATGCTGCCTTGGCATGAGGGGAGGGGAGAGATGGAGAGAAAATTTGGAGATCAATATCTTATGAAAGTGAATGCTGAAAACTAAAAATTAATTAATTAATTAGAAACAATTGCACTGGGCAAAATTATTTGCATCAAGTATGTCATATATATTTAAAATATTTATTAATCAAATAAATATAATTTAAAGTTTTAAAAATATTATGATGATTTAATTAGTGTAATACATAATGACAAGAGTGTCTTTGGGAAGACACCTGTTGTAATTTGTACTGATGGAATTATAGAATGTTTAAATATTATGGAAAACAATATTGAATTATGAGAAAGAAAAATCACTTAGTTACTCATTACCCTTGACTCAAAGATCCAACTCTTTCATTTATATCTAAAATCAATTTAATCTGTGTAGATATTATGATAGAATTATTTTATATGACAAAATGTGGAGCCTTATGCTGAAGTTTGGGGAATGATTGAACAAATAGGGGCATATAAATAAAATTGAATGCAAAAATTCATGCTTAACTGAACTGTGAGGAATGATGACTATTAATAATTCAGAAGACTATGAGAACACATACTAAATGATAGAAAGGAGGAAAGGAAGAGTCAGAATAGCAATATATGCACTATCTACAAAAATGAAAATAAAAAAAGTTAAAGACACCAAGTTAAGCTAAATAAAATAGACAATGCTAATATTGTATTCTTAAAATTAAATATAGATCTTTCCTTTCTGTTAAGAATCAGCAAACGATAGAAGGAGACGCACATAACATCAGCATTAATGAGACTATTGGTCAACTTTGCTCAATTGTTTTAAGGAAGACATTTTGTGGATGCCTAAAGCAACTGAGAATGTGTGAACTATCTATTGTGTCAAATAAAAATGGGTGAATTTAAGCAAAATGGGAAAAAAAGTAACATCAGAAATGCAGTCCTATCCAAATCATGGAGAATTTACTTAATTCTGCTTGCCTCAGTTCCTTATCTATAACAAAAAAAAAGGTAAACTTGAAAAGAAAATGGCAAAACACTCCATTTCCTTTGCCAAGGAAACCCCACATGTATCCATGAAGTGTCATACATGACTGAAATGACTGGACAACAACAAAATGTTTGGATCAGTTCACAGTTACACTAACAATGCATTTAGTGTTACATTTTTCCCACATCCCCTCCAGTATTTGTCACTTTCTTCTACCATTTTAGTTAATCCAGTAGGTGTAAAATGATATCTCAGGGTTGTTTTAATTTGCATTTCTCTAATCAATAATGACTTAAACCATTTATTTCATAGTGTATGCTTATAATGGCACCAAGAATGATGCCATAGATATACTCTGTTCTGTTTGATGAAAGGAGAGCCATTGAGCTTTACATTGGAATATCAGAGAATAGAGAGACTTTTAAAAACTATATTGATAGGATATTCATGAAAATTTTTTAAGGATGCTTGCCCTCTAGTCATAACTTTGATATTAAAGAATAGTAACAGAAACACAGAACATTTTGATGTTTCCTTCCTCTGCCAGGGACTCTCACTAGGAATTACAATCCCTGCTACACTACCTTGCTGTCATTGGAAAACACAAGATAGTTGACATATAGAAAGTCATACCACATCAGGTAATTGAGAGTAGGATGCCTGCCAGTCTATAAAATGGCAAAGGAAGCTACTGGGGTATACCAAGATAAGTCATCACCCATAGGGAAAATAGTATGGCTACCATAGAGCAAAAGATTACAGAAAAGTGGAAGAATCAGGTCAAACAAAGGCTGTACCTGTCGGCTGAAGCTAGATGACTCTTTTTGGATACAATCCAAGGTGGGGATGACCAGGGACAGGATTTTAATGAAGAGAAAACCAAGTATGGGTGCATTAATAGGAAAATGATGAGGTAACTCAGATTGAAGTGCTTCCTGAGTTACCTCAACCTCTAGGAAGCAAATGCTTTGTCAGGGTATAGAAGTGAAAACTAAAGGCAATCAAATTCATATCTGTAGTGCTGAAGGTCTTAGGAAAACATAATGAGTATAGCAAACACACACATAAAAAAGACATGCAATGTACATCAGGGAGTGTGAATAGCTCACAGGAGAAAATATCCAAGAATACAAATGTTAATAATACCAATCATGGCATCTGAAATCTGTATAAGGTCTTTAAAAAAAAATTATGTCTGTGTGTGTGTGTGTGTGTGTGTGTGTGTGTGTGTGTGTGTAATTGGGGTATAACATAAAATCCTCTAGTCTTTTTGAGTTTTTGTCGTCTATTTAATCACCTATTTTTGCTCAAATGAAACCATTTTTGTCTGTATTGTATGTGCTATAGGAAGCTGCCCTGAAGAACCTTTTCTGTAATTCTCAATATTTGAAATTTCTCTGCTGAACACTTGGAGCATCCTAGTTAACTGATATCTGTCTGCATGACTGTCTATTGTATTACAAGGGGGAACCTAATCTATCCCAGCTGTTAGAGATGTTTCCCCTAGATCTTTCTAGCTTCAGTATTGCTCTAGATAAGCTGCTGAGTGACTTCTTCAGTGACTGTCTAATAGCATCAACAACAATATACTTTATATTGATATTATCTTTTTCATAATTAAACTCTAGCCATCTCCCATACCAGTTTGAAAGTGACAAAAATCTGAATCTGTGATTGCCAAGATCAAAGAACAGTTTCTACATGGGATCATTATTGAACCTTCTTCTTCCTCATGCTACGGTTGCTAGAAGACAACTAGAGACTAATCTTTTCGTATACTTTCTTTATTACCCTTTATCCATTTTTGTGTTCATATCTTCAACTTTCCTCTGAGTCACACATTGCCCCTTGTGAAAGATAAAAACCTATCCCCCCAAAAGCTTTACTGCTTTCTGTTACTAGCCATTTAATTATTCTATGAAGTGTACTCTTTCCTCTTTCATATCCTACACTGAACTAACTCAAGATCCCAAAATCAAGGGTGGGATATTGACTTCACAGTTTTTACTTCATCTTAATAGAAATGAATTTATTACAGAAATTCTTATACGTAAGGATATTTTTTATTAGGAAGGGATGGAAATGACAAAGGGTACAGTGATATGGCACTGCAAGTTTAAAAAAATAATAATAATATGAGTAAATCCAGGAACCTTGCAGAGGAAGCATGATGAACAGCATGTGGGTTCAGAATAATTAAGGAACAAAGAGAAAATAAATATTGCTATGTAGTAAGAAAAAAAGGAATTACATGAGAGTGATCAAGAAACTGATAATATAACTTTTTTTACAGAGTCATGGTATAGTGAAGGGATGAGGGTCTTTCTCTACAGGAAGGAAAGCAGTTTAAAATAGCTCATAAGCTTGCTACTTGCTTTAATCATTTTTTTATTTACAAGATAAAAAGTAATGGTTTAGGGACCAAACTACTTCTTTGTAAAAATAGAAAAACATTTGGCTAAACCAGAAAACATAAGAATCTTGATGTCAGCTGATTCCATTACAAAGGGTTTCAGAGGGTTCAGAGAACAAAAAGACAGGAACCTATGTCTCAAATATTTAATAGGATAATTAGCTCATGAGAAATGGGAAATTCTTATGAATAATATTCTTTTTTATTTGAATTTATTTGTTTACTTTTAGTTTTCAACATTCATTTCCACAAGATTTTGAGTTCCAAATTTTCTCCCCATCTCTCCCCTCCCCCTCTCCAAGACACCATGCATTGTGATTACCCTTCCTCCAATCTGCCCTGCCTTCTATCACACCCCTCCCTTCCGTTATTCTCATCTCCTCTCTTTTCTTATAGGGCAAGACAGATTTCTATACCCCATTACCTGTATTTCTTATTTCCCAGCTGCATGCAAAAACAATTTGCAACATTCATTCTTAAAACTTTAAGTTCCAACTTCTCTCCCTTCCTCTCTTCCTACTCATCCCCACTGAGAAGGCAAGGAATTCAATATAGGTTATATTTGTGGTGTTATACAAAAGACTTTCATAATAATCATGTTGTGAAAGACTAACTATATTTCCCTTCATCCTATCCTGCCTCCCATTTATTCCATTTTCTCTCTTGACCTTGCCCTCCCTAAAAGTGTTTACTTCTAATTACCCCCTCCACTCATTTGCCCTCCTTTCTGTCATTTCCCTTCACACCTCACTTCTCCCCTTCTCCCCTACTTTCCTGTAGTGTAAGATAGATTTTCATACCAAATTGCATGTGCATGTTATTCCCTCCCTAAGTCAAATGAGGTGAGAGTAAGAGTCACTTTTTCCCTCTCATCTCCCCCTTTTCCCCTCCACTGAAAAATCTTTTTCTTGCCTCTTTTATGAGAGATAATTTGTCCCAATTCATTTCTCCCTTTCTCCTCCCAATATACTCCTCTCTCACCCCTTAATTTTATTTTGAGATATCATCCCTTCCTATTCAACTTACCTTGTGCCCTCTGTCAATATGAATATAATTCCTTTAACTACCCAAATACTGAGAAAAGTCTCAAAAGTTACAAATATCTTTCCATGTAGGAATGTAAGCAGTTCAACTTTAGTAAGTCCATTATTATTTATCCTTCTTGTTTACCTTTTCATACTTCCCTTGATTCTTGTGTTGGAAAGTCATTTTTTTCTATTCACCTTCAGGCTTTTCATCAAAAATGCTTGAAAGTCCTCTATTTCATCGAATGATCATTTGTTTCCCCTGAAGTATTACATTCGGTTTTGCTGGGTAGGTGATTCTTGGTTTTAATCTTATTTCCTTTGAATTCTGGAATATCATATGCCAAGCCCATCAATCCCATAATGGAGAAGCTCTTAGAACTTGTGTTATCTCGATTGTATTCCCACAACACTAGAGTTGTTTCTTTCTGGTTGCTTGTAATATTTTCTCCTTGACCTGGGAACTCTGGAGTTTGCTACAATATTCCTAGGAGTTTTTCTTTTTGGATCTCTTTCAGGAGGTGATCTGTGGATTATTTCAATATTTATTTTGCCTTCTGGTTCTAAATTATCAGGGAAGTTATCCTTGATAATATTATAAAAGATGTCTTGGATCTTTTTTTGATCATGGATTTTAGGTAGTTCCATAATTTTTAAATTGTCTCTTCTGGACCTATTTTCCAAGTCAATTGTTTTTCCAATGAGATATTTCACATTGTCTTCTATTTTTTCATTCTTTTGATTTTGTTTTATAATTCCTGGATTTATTATAAAGTCCTTAGCTTCCATCTGCTCCATTGTAATTTTTAAGGAACTATTTTCTTCAGTGAGCTTTTGTACCTTCTTTTCCATTTAGCCAATTCTGCTTTTGAAGGCATTATTCTCCTCATTGGCTTTTTGGACCTCTTTTGCCATTTGAGGTAGTCTATTGTTAAAGGTATTATTATCTTCAGTTCTTTTCAGTGACATAGAAAAAAACACAACTTAAGATACGCGTAGATGATTGTAACCATTGGGGACATTCAGAATGTGAAACCAAACAAACTAGTAACAAAGTGAGGATGGGAGCAAAATATATAGATAGTAGATCTTTGGAGAGAAATTCTTTGGTTGTCTACAGTGATGGCTTCTAAAAGATCAATTTTTCCATTTTAGAACCTTAAATTCCAAACAAACTTGTTTATCCAGTCTACTTTAGTGGAGGGAATGAAGGATAGATTGTTATCATATTGCGATAAGTGATAACATTGTTTTCCTTGTTATGTTATTATTCATTCCTGACCTGATTAAATGTTTTACTGTTTCTGTGTCTAAGTGTGTCAATATGATGAGATCTTGAACATATGTATCACAATTAACTTCAGATATTCCTGGAGTATTTTTTTTTTAATTATATGAGTGAAAGTGAGTCAGAGAAATGATGTAACTTAAACCTCTCTATAGTAGGACTCAAGAACATAAACATCCAGTACACTTCCCACTGCACTTCCTCATATTGTGATGCTCAACCAAGGTATATTATGGTCATTAGGCTAGTTCAACTAATGTTTGTTTGGTTTCTGAATACTGTGTTGTAGTCAAGGTTCTAGTTGCTGTAAAAGCAAACACCCTGACACATACAGGATGACCTCTATCACAGGTTCTTTGATCTGGTTTTCAAGCATTAAAGGCATGTTTTGGGGGGTCCACTGTCACTTTAATGAAGCACATATATTATTCACTTAGTTCGGGGGGAAAGTCAGCACCCTGAACTTCATAGAAAATACAAAGAAATAATAATCAACAGACAGGGCTTCTAACTGTCTGACCAGAAGAAATACATACATCACAGATCAACCTCCAGATGCAATGTCTGATCATACATACACAGTTATCAGAGAGAGAAGCACCAGCACCTGGATTTTCAAAGCCAGAGGTTTCCTTAGTGGCTGTCCAGAGTCCCATCTTGCCAAACACTTTCAGTGAATAAGTCCCAAAGGAATACCTCACCTCAGAGTATTTATAAATTTTCCACAGCAAAAGGGAATCACAACCACTGAGAACCAGTGCCTCATTAGAAAATTGACAAAAAGGTGTGGACCTCCCGTAATCAAGCTTCCCTTAATGGATAGGCCCATCAATGGGAGAAGAGCTGTAACTTATTAACATTACAGTTAAAAGCAAAGAAGTAGTTTATTAATCCCAGACCCTGTTAGCAAAAGAGACTAGATTAATTCTAGAACTAATTATATATTTCTGTGTTGGGGTGAAGTAGCCATCTTGGCTTCAAAGTTATTGGTGAATTGGTGCTCAGTGATGGCATAAATAATCAATGAGGACTATTGCAGTCAAAGGATCACTATGACAACGCTCTGAAAGGATGCAAAATATAATTGTGGTTTCCTGAAGATTGGTGGTTGTTTTGGGGACATATGACAATGTAGTTTTTGTATTTTTAAGAGCTCAATCTTGTGATTATTTCCTCAAGAAATCCCTCTGGAGCAATGGAAACTTGGAAAGTAACTGTGAAATCCTTTATTTCTGTCCAGATTTTGCATATCATAGTAAAAGAAAGATAGATAAACATTGGTTTGATGTGAGGCAAATGTTGACTGGGTTAGGATAGAGTTTTCTCATTCAACTCAAATGTTAGTTTGAATGGTAGCATAAGCTATTATTCAATTAGTGTAGCTTGGAGACAGGAGTAGAGGTAGTATGGACAATTAAGGTTCTTCTCAAGAACATGGATCCCATTAGCTAAACAGAAAGCCTTGATTTTTGGCAAGAACATGCCACAAGTGAGGTGAAAGTAGCAAGGAAATGATGCAGGAAAATACAAGTAATTACTAGAGGTGCCTGAAGATTTGCTTTTAATATTATTCCCACATGGAAGATATAATGGCCTGAAGTCATTGTAGTGGAATATTGTTGGTCTCTTGACAGAGAAGTCTTTAGAGAAATTAAAAAAAAAAATGGAGAAAATTATATTATTAGACTGCTGTGGTAGTATCACAAAGAATATGGGGTTTTTCCCTTTAAACAGTCTCCAAATTAGTAACTGATTCAGCCAAGGACAAGAAAACATGTGTGTGTGTGTGTGTGTGTGTGTGTGTGTGTGTGTGTGTGTGTGTGTGTGTGTGAAAGAGAGAGACAGAGAGAGAGAGAGAGACAGAGAGAGACTTGTACTTATGAAACTTATACATGTATCTCATTGGAAAGAAAAGAAGGGGGCTGGGGAGGGTTGTTTTCCAGCAACATGTGATAGCTTGTCTACAACAATTCAATGAACCTAAATATGCAAAACACTGGTAATTGCACTGAAGGGAATGACAGATATAAATAATGCATAGCCCCAGTTTTCATGTATGCAATAGCCTCATCAGGGAAGAGGGAAGAATGAACATATATGTATGATATATGAGGACATGACCATTTCATTAAAAAGGCATTAATATTTGTTTTATTCCAGAGAGAAAATTATTATTTAAAGATGGGATCACTGATAATTTTGCATCTGTAACTGATTATTACTTGCATATTTAATATTATAGTAAAAAAAACTTGCCACTCATCTCCACATATAAACATTTCAATTTGTATCCCATCCCATATGCATGTTCAAGATGGAAGTTTAAGCCTCAAGGAGGCACATTCTATCAGAATATGGCATATTTTCAACTTTACAGGTGATGAGATGTTCCAATTGCAACTCTAAAGAGTAAGAAAGACAAGTTTCTTGAACAATTTCAAGGAACTTGGGAAATATGAAAAAGGACCAACTGCTGTCAGAAAGAACTTAATAGTTTGAGTTGATCACACTGAATACAGAACAAAAAAATGAAGTCCTGAACTATTCTAGGTGAATATGTAGAATTAAGTGATTCCAGAAATTCTGCTTGGCCTTCTGTTGTCTGTTATTGTTTACCAGATTTTCAAAGCATGAAGTCTTCCTTTGATAGAATGTAAAATCCATGACAGAAGAAATTATCTTGATTAAATTTGTCTTCTTAGTGCTGAGCACAGTGTGTGGCACATACCACAAGTCTTAACAAATATTCTACATATCTCTTTGTTGGGGGAGTAAGCTCAGTTCCATGTGGACAATCTCAGGCGGGTAAAGGTGAGGACTTCTAAACCTTAGAGTTCTCATGAGGCCCCCCAGGGAACAGCAGGAAATTGAGGTGTGAGACCGGGCTATCTCGTGCATTTCCACCTCTTCCCATGGGAAATGTGCTGGGAGAGAGCATCCCCGCCCTCGAGATTGGCCCGGGGTCTGAGCACACCTATTGTTGTCTAACAGGCACGGTATTCAGGTGCAAACTATGCGGCAGGAGAGCTTAAGTAGGGTCAGGAAAGCCTGAAGGCGCTCTTAGCACTGAGGGGCCCTTAGAGGACAGAAGGCCCCTCTTCCCTCTTCCTCTCTTCTTTCTTCCCTCTCCTCTCTCTCCCTCTTCCACTTCCGCTTCCATTCTCTTACTGTAAGATCTTTGCCTCCTTGGGAGATTTCTCTGTCCTCAGGAAGAGTTCCCCCTGCACATGTAACTAAGACCCTGAATAAAGCCTAACCCTTGTTCGACTCTGGAAAGTCTCTTCTCTCATACGTTTATCTGGTTTGACCAGCCGAAGACCTGCGATAGGTAAGGTAAGACTCGGGTAGCCCTTAGGCCTCTAGGCCTGGCATCTCTTTATCTGAACCAACTTCAAAATTCCAAAGAGGCATTGGAAAATAAGGGCAAAAACATAATTTCCTTTTCAAAAATGATTATTTTGTATTTCTAAAAGAGAATCAGAATTTCTAAAGACAACAATAACAACGAATATTCTATTATTATGCAAGAAAAAAACAAAATTTAAGAAAATGTGCCCACTTCAGATTTTATTGCACCTTTCCTCATATCTGTGGTCTATTCCTGTAACTAATTTTAGTTCACCTCTTTTGTCTTCAGAAGCTCTCCTATCTCTCCATTATTTCCTCCATCTTCATTTTTCATTTCTTTCCACATTATTAATTGTTTTTCTTTCTGCTGCACTGCTATCTTCCGTCACAGGTCTTTCTCATTTAAATGATGCCTTTAATAAGTTAATAATTTAGAATTCATTGTAAATGCCTTCTTGATCACTTCCACTGCCCAGAGACTATTGAACCCTTGTATGTTCACTGCCACAACCACCACTCACTCACTTACTCTGGCTGCAAAATACTTAGCCCTGAATAAGAATATATTGATGTTGTAGGTCAAATTATTTGAGCAGATTTAGAGATAGGAGAGTTGCAGGAAGTCTGTTACCTGAGCAACAAGATTAATTATCCAATAAGGGAAGGACTGTTTTATCCATTCCTTGCAAAAATGCAGGAACAAGAGGTATTTTTGGAAAGTCTTTTCTAGTAATGTACAAAAAGATGAAAAGTATTAACATCGTAAATAAACAAATAAGCAAAAAAAACAACAACTCAGGAATGTGATCCACAATCTCTGTTGGAGAAATTCTTCATTCTTAACATTTTCCAAGCAGACATTCAGTTTTCTACTTGAAAATGGAAAATGGTAACAGATACTGTGCTGAAGTTTCAACTAGTGATAAGAAAGGAATAGTGTTGGAAAAAACATCAACAAGCAATGTCAAAAAGAATTTGTAATCAGTAAAACAGAGATGCAATCAACACATCATTTTAAGAATGAGTAATTTTTCTTTGCTCTATTATGAGATCTTAGACTGTGTAAAGAAAGCTTCTTTCCTTGCAAAAAGAACTTTTGATGAAGTTACTGCTGAACTTGAAATATTAAGGACATAACAAGAAAACAAAGTAATAATTCAATTACTAAGAGAAAACTGGACATTGTGGATATTGAACACTAAAGAGGATAAAACTGAAGCAGGAGGAGGGGATAAATAATGAGCTTTCCAAAGTTTGTATGCCTCGGGCAAAAATTTACACTACATACCATTTGGCTTCCACTCTCGCCCATAAATAGTTTTTGATGACTATTTATGACAGACCCATACATTTTTTTTTTTTGGATTTCTATATTTCCCATTTGGGTTTTTAAATTAATATTAAGGAAGTCGAACCAATTAACAATTAGAGAGTTATCTATTTTCATCTGATGTTGCCAAAATTGGGAAATCAACTTTTTATACATATTTTACATTTTTATCATAGTGCTTGTGATACATTCTGATTTCATGAGATCTGTTAAGACAGATTCTCTATGTAAGTGGAATCAAAGTTTTCTGAACAGCATTTTCAACTCAAAAAAATGCCTTCCTAAAGGATTTACTTCTCTTTACACTATGTTAAATATTTCTCACAGGGCCTTACTCTGAAATATGACCTTACACATATAAGATGTGCATGTTTCTATGGAATGTCTCAAATGTGTCTTTGAGAGAAAGGGATAGATAGATCTCACTGACCTGTCTTCAAGAAAAATGGAGATTGCTGCCTGCAGGGGGAACACTAGAAGGGTCAAAATGGTGGGGATGCTTTCCTCTATTCTTTTGAAGGGTTATTAGAGTAGCAATATTTCCATTTCCCTGACCCTTCAATATGAAAGCCCCATGAGTATTATTTTTATTCGAAGAAAAATTTTTCTTTTCTGGTTGCTATTTCTTAAAGGGGAATGCTTACTCTAAGGTTACACCATTCAGCTTCACCTTTTCCACCAAAATGCAAGTTATATGAAAGGAAATCATAAATAATAAACAGCAAGTAAACATATTTTTCTAAGCAAACAACAAACACAAGCCAAGTCTGTGTCATATATATATATATATATATATATATATATATATATATATATATGAAAATAACAAAAATAAACATACTCAATGATCTGTTTAGATGAGAAATATGAAATCACAACTCAATCAAGTAAAAAGCTCTTATATCATCCAAGTCAAAATTCTAGAAATTCTCTAGAGATAGAAACTGGAAATGAAGGATATGTTGACCAGTTTCTCCTGTTACTACAGCTTTCAAAGTGCTTTTTTCTCTCTCTCCATTTGTCTGGAATTGATTCCAAAGAGGCTGGCATGTGTCTTGCAGAAGAAATTCTCTCCTGTTAAATGCTTTCACATCAGCTCTAACCTCTTACAGTTGCAGAGCCTTGTGTCAGCATTCCCTCAACCAATCCAGAATCACACCAAAGCAGTAACACAGAAAATGCCACAGATAGTTGAAAACCAGGGTTGCAATAATGAATATTTCCTCTTCTATGTCTGAGGACTCCTCTTTCCCATTTTTTCTTAACCCCTTACCAGGAAATACAAGCATAGACAATTTTGTCATGTATTAATTGAGTCTGTCCCACGTAGTTGTTGCCTCAACTTGTCTCCAGTGATAGAGGTGAAAGATTAGCTGAGTACCCCCAAGACCTCCCATGAAAACACTGGTGGTTGGAAAGATAAAGATATGACCTCAGCCTATGATTTCACAAGTGTAGGAAACTTATGGTACGTAAACTCCCTCTACCTAAACAGGTTGTTATTTTCTTTGCAACTTACAGTCTTAGAGAACTTCCTAACTATGGCATTGAGATGTAAAGAGATGACCACTATATGACAGGGTAAAGGTTTCAGTTCAGATCTTATTGGTTTTAACATGAAAGCAGCACTCTTTCCTTTGTACCATGTTGCCTGTGGCAAGAAGAAACCAAGAAAGAAAATCCTCAATTGGAATGCAAATGAGAGAACTGACAACAGGAGTATTTTGACCTCAAATCTAATTGAGAATCTCATGGTCCTTGAGAATAGGCTTAATGAATAATACATTACCTTTCAAATTTAGTTCTCAAAGAGACTGTATTCAACATATTGCTTTGGAAATGCTTGCCCAGCTATAAGCCAGCTGGTGGTCAAGCATATGGAATACTGGCCCTTGAGTCACAAACACCTAAGTTCAAATCTGCCCTCAGACATTTATTAGCTTGGCAAAGTCAATTTGTGTCAGATTCATCAGCTGTAACAGAGACAATAATCTCACCTATGCTTCAGGGTTATTGTATCAAATGAGATAATATTCATAAAAAGTGCTTAGCACAGTGCCTGACACATAGTAAGCATGATACAAATGCTTATTCTCTTCCTTTTCCTTCCGTCTGATAATAAAATAAGCTTAAATCAAATAACAATATCCATTAGTCACACACATTAGAAACACACTATTCACACCTAGTAATAAATGTTAAAAGTATATATTAAAAATCAAATTCTTAAATTTGTTAGTTATGGATCAAGAATTATAAAAAAAAAAAAGAAAACTGAATTTGGGATAAAATGAAAATCTGAATTTGAATTCTGTTTCTGCCACTTGTTAATTGAAATTTCTCTTTCTTCTACTGGATGTGTTGGATGTGTTAGTTCCCTTCAGTGATCAGCTCAAATATCACCGTCTAAGTGAAGTTTTTCCTGTTTCTATCAAATTATGTCTGTTCTCCTTCAAATTGCCTTATATTTAAATGTTCATATTTTTCATCTTCTTATCTGTGTACTGTGATAGGCATAGTTGTACAGTAGACTGAAAGATTATAAGCGATCCATAAATATTATTGTGCTAAGCTCCATAAACTGCATAGGTACAGAGACATGGGTAGAAAGAAGATTGCTCTGCCATATCTCTATCCCACTCCCCAGTTCATTGTTACATATTGATATTTTATTATTTTTCTTTCTGTCCCCAACACCCAATACAGTCTCTGTCACAAATAGTTACTTGATAAAAGCTTAATAAATGGAATAGAATTGAATGCAATTGAGGCATATGACCTAGGGTAAATTATTTTCCCCTTTAAACTTCAGTCTCTTCATCTGTAAAATTATGCTACACAATCTATTTTTCCACCCAGTTCTAATATTCTCTGCCAATCTCCTTTGTGTTTCATCTCTCAAAGGCTTATTCCAGCACCAAAAATTGCATTCAAATTCTAGTCCTTCAACACTTAACAAGGATTTGTTACATGTTAGGTGATTAACAGAGGTTTATTTACTGACTGACCATGCTCAAATCACCACATTTGTGTGCTAGATTCATTCACCCAAAATATCCCAAACCAGAATGTATATGGTTGTTCAGCATATCTAATATAAAAACTTTCTGAGAACTTAATTAAGTATATGGGGAATTTTTGTATCTCTCATTTCTGAAGTTTATCTTTTTCATTTTATTTTCATCAAATCCTTATAGGCAAGATCAAAAGAATGATGCTAACATGTTTTACTTTTCTGTTTTCTTTCTGCTCCTAAATGACCTCCCCAAGGGTAGAGAAGCACGATTATCAACATTGAAATGAAAGCTTTTGTAAATGCATCTGCTCACCTTCTAACACCCCTGCAGCAGCAGTTATTGCAGCAGGGTATCATCTCACACCTGCATTCAAATTCTTTTGAAAGTGTTACAACCTGATGGAACTTCAAGAACCCAAAGTCACCTTTGGAGCTGAACTAGGTGTCTGCATAGAACTTCTGCAAATATCAAGTCCAGTTTATTTCATTTCATATACAACCTTTTTTTTTTTTTTTACAATTTTAATTGATGTCTTAAAATTTAAATGTTACCAAAAATGAGTGTTGATGGGCAAAAAAGAAAGGTACTACTTTCTCTACTTCTCTTTGATCATCTTCCTCCCTCCACTTTGCTATAATGGTATTTTGAATGGGAAAATCTTTCCCATTCATTAATAGGCACACATGACTTGCTTAAGTCACATAGAAACCTGACTCATGTGAGTCTAAGTCACATGGAACAGGAAGATGTGGAGCAGGAAGAGTGGGACTGGAATAGACTTAATTAGAGCAGAGATGAGAGGAAATTAGAACAGTTGGAATTGAGGGGAAGAGAGAAAGCAGGGAGGTGACCAGCACAAGTGTGTCTGTGATTTGGTTAAGGGAGTTGGTTTGTGGGAAGCCTAACAGAAGGAAGACTTGGGGATGGTGTTGCCTTCTGCGTTGTTATTGTGTTACATTTCTTTGTTACTATGATGAATTTGCTTTTCTGGCGTTGGGATTTGGCTTTCTGGTATCTGAATAAATGTTTTGGTTCTGTCTTCCATGTGGAGAATCTGTTGTATTTCAAGATTCAGTATTGCACCAGAATATTCATGGCCACGTAGGTGTTGTGAATATTGCCTTGGCCCTACACTTGCCTTATTACCTTAACCTTGCCTTGCTAACTTAACTTACATAAGGTCCCTGCCACTTTAACCTGAGCCTTTGAGAAGGAGTAAAGATTCATGACTTGCAAGAATCAGAAAACATTTGATATAGACTTGAAAGTGATCTTAGAGGTTATCTAGGATACCTTACTTCCTCCTCTTACAAGTAATGAAACAGAGTCAGACAGGCTGTGACTTGTTCAGGGTTGCACAGGTTGTATGCAATAAGATTAGGACAAATAAGTGCTTCTTCAAACATGTGGACTTGTAAACCAAAATGCGAGAAAATATATTGAATTTGTAGTAGTATCTAAAGAAGGTCAAAGAGAAATGCAGAGTAGAACCAAGGAACTAGGACCGAGAAAACAAAAGTAGCAAAGAGAACCTTCAAATTAGATAGAATTACAACATAAATGCCTCCCTAACTTTGGAATAATGCTTACTTTCTTCTTAAAAAAAACAAAACCAAAAACCTTATTTATTTTATTCTGAACTTAAAAAATAAAACAAGTACTTCAATAAGATGAAACAGCAAATTTATTCCCTTTAAATATGTAGTAAAAAAGTGGAGCCAAGATGACAAAAGTAGGGACTCATCTGAGTGCTCCTCCAAATCTCTCCAAAAGCCTTCAAGTAATGACTCTAAACAAATTCTAGAGCACCAGAATCCACAAAGGAATGGAGTGAAACTATTTTCCAGACTGAGACAACTTAGAATGTCAGCAGGAAGAATTTGTTGCACCAAGGTGAGAGAGGAGTGCAGTCCAGTGCAGCCTCAGTCAACACAGACTGGGACCCCAGAAAACCAGGAGCAGGACTAGGGGGTAATTGAATCAATGGTAGCAGTAGTGTTTTCAAACGTTTCAGTCCACAGATAGTAAGGGGATCATACAACAGAATCAGATAATCAGAAGATTTAAAGCGATCCCTTTTTGGCATCAGGGGCAGGACTCTGTTCCATTGCTTACACTTGGATCTGGGTTCCAGTCTTGGGTAGAAATCCCGGGATGAGGTAGAACTCTAGCATGTCAAGGCTTGTATCTTCAGGGGAACAGGTAACCTGATCACAGTTCTATAGTTAAAAAGAGTGCTTCTGGTAGCTGACAAATTATGTACAGTACAGGAGAATAGTAAACGCATCTCCCTCTAGATCATACCACCCTGGAAGAACAAAAAACAAACAAACAAACAAGCAAACAAACCTTATAGGTCCCCAAACTGCCTCTGAAAACAGCTACACAAAAAACCCTGAAGTGCTCCCTCCACTTGGGAAGCAGAGTCCTACTTTAGCATAGAGTCCAAAGTTAAGAAGTAGATTTGACAATGGAGAAAAAATAAAAGAAAAAAATTCTGACCATGGAAAGTAACTATGGTGACCAGGAAGATCAAAACACACACTCAGAAGAAGAAAATGAAGTCAAAATTCCAGCATCCCAAAACCTGAAAGAAATTGGTCTCAGGTAATGGAATAGCTCAAAAAGAATTTTAAAACTCAAGTAAGAAAGGTAGAGAAAAAATTAGGAAGAAAAATGGAAGTGATGCAAGAAAATTATGAAAACATGTTAACAAATGATTAAGGAGGTAAAAAAAAAAAAAATAGAAGAAAATGACACCTTAAAAAAACAAAATAGACCAAATGGTAAAAGAAGCACAAAAAAAAAAAAAACCCTAATGAAGAGAATGTTTTGAAAGACAGAATTGGCCAAACGGAAAAACATATACACAAAAATTCACTGAAGAAAATAACTCCTTTAAAAGCAAAATTGGCCAAATGGAAAAGGAGGTAAAAAAAGCTCACCAAAGAAAATACTTTCTTTGAACTTGGAATTGGACAAGTGGAAGTTAATCACTTTACAAGACATGAAGAAACAATCAAACAAAATCAAAATAATGAAAAAAATAAAAGAAAGTGTGAAATTTCTCATTGGAAAACCAAATAACTGAGAAAATAGATCCAGGAGAGATAAATCAAAAATTACTGGACTACCTGAAAGTCATGATTAAAAAAAATTCCTAGAAATTATATTTCAAGAAAGTATCAGTGTAAACTTCCCTGATATTCTAAAACTCTCAGGAATATTATGGCCCAATTCCAGAGCTCTGATGTTAAGGAGTAAAATATTGCAAGCAGCCAGAAAGAAACAACTCAAGTATCGTGGAAGCACTGTCAGGATAACACAACATTTAGTGGCTTCCACATTAAAGAATCAGAGGGTTTGGGATATCAATTTCTGGAGAGCAAAGAAGGTAGGATCACAACCAAGAATCACCCATCTAGCAAAACTGTGTATATTCCTTCAGAGGAAAAATGGACACTCAAAGAAATAGAAGACTTTCAAGCATTCTTGATGAAATGACCAGAGTTGAACAGAACAAGATGCAAGATGCAAAAGCATCAAATACAAGATGCAAAAGCATAAAAAAGTAAACAGGAAAAAGGAATCATGAGAGATTTCTTAAGGTTAAACTGTTCATATTCTAACATGGGAAAAAATATATTTATAATTCCTAAAACACTTTCTCATTTTTGAAAACCTAGAAGGAGTACACATAGACAGAAAGCAGATGCTAGCTGAATGTGAGGGTATGATTATCTAAACATTATCTCACTGAAACTAAATCCTGAAATGCTAAGATTCCTCCTTCTGTGTAGTTCCTTCAGGTTTGCTTTCCTGTTTTTTCATTTAACTCTCCCCAAAACTCTATGAGGTAGGTACTATTATCATCTCTCTCTCTCTATTTTTTCTTGACAGATTAAGAAATTGAAGGTTTCATAACAGCATTTGCATTTTCCTTGGCCTGTGCATTAATCTATATTAAATTTATTTGCATATAGGTAACATCCTATTACTAGACTAAAATTTTCCATTATTGCTGGGAACTTTCTGACATAAAATTTTTATCTCTTCCACCCAACCCAACACTCCAAGCAAAGGTCCTTGTTAAAAATTAGTAAATCTAAGTATTAGATAAATATTTCTTTAATTTTTAACTTTATTATTTTTTTGGCTTAGACATATGATTTATAGTGATCACTAGAAGGAACTACTGGCATACCCATTTCTATTACCAGTGAGTATAATGTGAAAGTGCCCAAGGTTGGTTGATTGATTGGGTGGTTGTTTTCCTTCCTTCTTGAGGAGGACCAAACATAAACTCAAGTTTCAGCTTCTCCAACTGTGGCTGATCAGACCTACAGGTACTCAGAATGCTCTGCCACTGATTGGGCACTGATAGTTTGTGTAAACACTTGTGTGAATACTCCAAATTTGTGAACCTTATGTTTTCTTTGTGCTGTCTCAATTCTGCTTTATTCATAGAGCACAGCACACTTTCTGATGTGGGCACACCATGCATGCTGAAGAGTCCTGTGCCAGTGTCTCCCATGTCCCACAATCGAATCCAAAGTTGTTGAGAGACACCTTGAGAGTGTCCTTGTATCACTTCTTCTGACCACCATGTGATCACCTGCCCCATGAAAGTTCTCCATAAAATAGTCTTTTTGGCACATGTGCATTTTGCATTTGAACAACATGACCACTCTATCAGAGTTGTGTTCTCTGAAGCATAGTTTGAATGCTTGGTAGTTCAGTTCAAGCAAGGACTTCAGGGTCTGGTACCTCATCCTGCCAGGTGATCCTCAGAATCTTCCTAAAACAGTTCAATATATCAATATATTGACTATTCCTCGGCCCTTTCTGAAGGCACATTGGTTCTCAGGTATATGACCATCTTCCAGATGAAGGATCAGCTGATTAGAGAAGACTCTAGCAAGGATTTTGTCAGCAATGACTAAGAGAGAGACCCCCTTCATGATTGTCACAGGACAATTTGTTCCCTTTATCTTAATAGAGATGGACAATGGAGGCATCCTTGAACTCCTGGGGAATAACCTCCTCTTGTCAGAAACCTGGAAAATTTCAGTCAGCTTTTGTATGAGCAATGGTCCCCCTACCTTGTAAATCTCAGCTGGAATAGAATCAGCACCAGATGCTTCATCACATAAAAGGAGTGTAAGGGCCCTCAAAGCCTCTTCATCAGTTAGAAGTTCTGCTAAGGAGGGACTGACTTCAACCTGAGGTAAATGGTCAATGACCTCAGCATTGAAAGTGACAATAGTATCACAATGTCAGAAGGAATGCCAAGACTGAGTTTTTCCTGGTTCCAAGACTTGCCCTATACTCAAAATGCCTATACAGTATTATGTTTGTAAAAGTGTTCAGTCAAACATTACCTACATTGATTACATAACCTTCCACACACATTTACCATCCCCTTACACAAGCAAACTGTGATACCTTGCCAATTAAGAACATTTGGAACACTCTCTTATGGTACTTACAGTAATATGATTTTGTGATTCATATGAGTTGTTATGCATAGTTGTGGTCCAAGTTCCCTAAGGATTTTAAGCCTGGTTAAAATGGCATGTTTTGTTTATTTTAGTATATTCTAAAGCATCTGACAGAGTACCGTATATAGAAGGAGGCCAATAAATATAACTTAATGAATCAGTGCTAACAGACAATATCCTGTTTGTTACATAATATAAACTTGTGTCAGGAGTTTGCTAAATTCAGCAGGAAACGGTGATCTTGAGTTATTTTTTCCTCTTCATTGCTAGGTACAAGAGGGCTGAAAACATGATTGTAAACAACAGGGACAAACTAACCAGGTCTAACTGTTTGGACTGTTTCACTGAATTGTGTTGTTGACTGTGGGCACATCTAGAGAATATGCCTGCTTAAGCACTAAGAAGTCAACCTAAACACACACTTCCCCAGCTCTGAGTCGGAAGGGGGTAACACTTTCAGTCCAAAGAGTCCAGTCAGGGAAAGGGAAAAGCAAGGCAGTGTGGTCAGACATCTCCAATCTTATTTCCTGCAGTGCATCACAGAGAAGAGCCATGGGAAACATTTAAAAGCACAGAAAGTGTTCTGGGAGGATTATCAAAGCTCTTTGTGTAATACCCTACCACCTTCCTAACAGCAGTGTGCTTTTCTCAACATATATTCTTACCAGTCATTGAATGAATGTACTTGACATGAATGTTTATATTAGACATTAGAACCCAACAATTTCCGAAGAAATTAGGTTGCAAAAGGAGATCAAATATTGTAATCTAATACCTACAGCCAACAGGACCTGATGAGTCTTATACTTCTCATCAAATTTTGGTGGCAGAGGGAGAAACAGCCTTTGAAATGTTTGTTTTTCTAGAATATCTAAAAATTCACCACCTGGAAAAGATGAGAGACAGCTGCATGTACATAGATGTGAATGGGAAAGAGAGAGAATATGAAGAAACTAAGAATAATCTCAGAGTGTTCAAGCAAATAAAAACATTTACTATATAGCAAACAAGCAAAAAAAGAAATAAAGGCCATAGAGCTTTAGATAACCAGGAATCAGCATTACAGATCTAACAGGGACACCTTTGAAAGAATGTCGTCCTGGTTATTTGGGAGTAAAGAACGAAAAGGGGCAAAAGGAGATAGAATTCCAGTCTACGAAGTTATTTTAGAAATTATCTAGCAATACTAGTCATTCATTCTTTGTTTCAATTTTTAATTCTTGGAATCAATTTTTAAACTTATCAATCCATCAATCAATGAACATTTATGTTCATTTATAGTATAGTGCCTAAACTGGGGCATGACATCCAAATGAAATTACAGTACATTTGAATACATCAATGTCATTGAGGAATACTTCATGACACCATAAATGAGAATAGTAGCTGAATGTGTTCGAATTGAGCCTGAAAATGATTTTCTAAGTTACTTTTAACAGCCCCCTTTCTTTTAAATAGTAATAAGTGTAAATATCTTCACACACAAAATGTACTTCTGCACTATGGCCCTATGCCAACAACCTATGATGCAGATACTGCGCTAAGTGTTAGCATCACAAAAAGAGGCAAAAGACAGTTTTTGTCCTTATGAAGCTCACAGTCTAGAGGCTAAAATTATTTCTATAAAGTTAGCAATCTATAGTTTTGATTTTATTTAAAAAAAATAAAAACAAATGTTTAGACTTTAGGTATATGGAGGTGGGAGTGGCCACACTGCCATTAAATCAGGAGTTAGACAATCCTCCTCACCCTCGAATTTGCCAAATCTACCCAATCCAACCTAATCTCTTTTTCTTATCCAAAATTTAGCTCAGGCATTCATAATTCCAGTCTTTGGTCTTTGGTCTTTCCTAAAAACTAGATCTGGATAAAAGCCAGGATAATTGAGCTCTTTTGTCTTGTTTGGGTGAGATATGGAGAAATTAACAAGAAAATGATGCTACCCTTACCCTCCCTTTAAAAACATGCAATAGTCTATCTGAAAAAAGTAATCTTGCTGAAAAGGAGGTAGACTATCTAGCTTCCAGTTACTTAATTGACCAAATTCCTGAAGTTTACCCCAAACAAAACATCCAATGAAAGACTGTGGTAAGGAACAACACTATACTGCACCTGAGGGATAACATTCAGGCTTCACTGTGAGGTAGATTTCTCTGACCTCTGCAAAGATTAGTGTCATAAATGGAACTGATTGATTTGACTGAGTGCAGTATTCTCTGTATCTGTCTCTTTTTCACTCTTTCTCTCAGTGTCTCTTCTCTGAGTCTTTTTCTTATCTGTCCATCTTTGTCTTTCTCTGTTTCTGTCTCTCTGTTTCTATCTCTGTCTCTGCTGGTCCCTGTCTCTCTCTGTCTCTCTGTCTTTTTGTCTATTTCTCTCTGTCTTTTTTTCTGTGTCTTTAACCACTTTAGAATAAAGGACATTGGAAAGATATTTCCATTTTCAATCAACTGAGGCTGTGATGGTGAGACACATTGTTAAGGATTCATGTTGAATAAATATAGTTACATTTATAGTCAATATGGAAAGTTAAAGGTCAAAGAGTAATGCTAGGCAGGGGTGTACACAGAAATCTTTTTTGTGCCTGAGTGATGTACCTGGAGTGAAGAAGACCAGAATTACAATCCTACCGCAGACACTTGATGGCTGTATGAGTCTGGACTAGTCATGTAATGTTTTTTTGCTTCAGTTTCCTCATATGAAAAATGGGGATATTATTGCCTCCCTCCTAGAATTATTGTGAGAATCACATCTTAAAATGTGCATACACATAAATGTATACATAAATATACAAAGAGCTTCTTTTAAAACATTGTTTATTAGCTAGTAGTAGTAATATTAATAGTAGTAGTACTATAAATCAGTGCCAAAAGCTTGTATCCTAGATTATTCTATCACTAAATGAAGAAAAATGCTGTTAAACTGCAGAAATCTCACTCTACATTGGAACCAATAGGCATTTCCACATCCTCATTTCTTCAGGAAGTAGTTTGACATGTTTGCTTCAGCATGTGTGAAAATGAGCTTCAAGGAAGCCTCCGTTGATGAAGAATATTCATTGCATGTACCATATGGCTATTAACACACTCCCACAATGTTAACTTTTTTTCTTCATAGGCTTCCTCTTCCTCCTCTTCTTCAGCAAATATTCTCCACTAGGCAATTGTTACATAAGCTAGATAAGCTCACTTAAAGTAAAATCATAGGCAATTGAAGTATCTCTGTGTTTAATTACATAAATCTTCAAGTAAGAATTAATAACTAAGGGTGATTTTGAATATTCCAGTTTTGACCATTGGCTTCTTTGATTCTTCTTGTGGAAAGGTACTTTCATTTCTTACTACTTAAAAGAACCAGGTTGCTAAAGATACCTTAAAAATAATTTTCAGGTTCAATTACAACATATTCAGCTATTATTCACATTTAAAGACTTATGAAACATTCCCATCTCTGTCGGTGATACTAGCATACTCATATGCATTGTAATTTCATTTGGGTGTCATGCCCAAACCTCAGTTTAGGCACTGTGCCCTAATTTGGCAAGATACATTCTTTACATTCTTTTCAAATTGTTAGTTTAACCAGAGTACTCACATAATTACCAGTGGTCACCCTTTCTGAGAAGTGAAAGAAACTAGTTTTGTATCTATTTCAAGTGATACTGGGAAATAAATCAGAAAATGAAGGCTGCTCGAAAACTAAGTGGTTATGAAAAACTTTCCCCAAACCTTTATTTAGTAGTAAGTTCATATTTCATGTTAACAAACTTTCTAGATGAATCCAGTCTTTTAGACATCTGTCCTCCATTACAGAGTCTTATCAGAATTTATGGGCTAAAAAGGGAGGATTTCCTGGTTTCACAAAGATAGAAAATAAAAAGGAAGCCAAGATTTGCTTCACTAGTCTTGGTTAATGGGGAGTGTTAAATCTTCAAACAAGGAAATCACGATCTTTCAGAACACAAATAAATGTGTGTATGTGTGTTTGTTTGTTTGTTTTCTTAAGAGGTCACAGAAAGAGATGGAAATAGTATACGGACATCACTTACAGAAATAATCCTCTTCCTCCTCCTCTTCTTCTTCTTCTTCCTCTTCTTCTTCCCCTTTTTCCCCTTCTTCCCCTTCTTCCCCTTCTTTCCCTTCTTCCCCTTCTTCCCCTTCTTCCCTTTCTTCCCCTTCTTCCCCTTCTTCCCTTTCTTCCCCTTCTTCTTCTTCTTCTTCTTCTTCTTCTTCTTCTTCTTCTTCTTCTTCTTCCTCTTCTTCAGCAAATATTCTCCACTAGGCAATTGTTACATAAGGTAGATAAACTCACTTAAATTAAAATCATAGAATCTCTGATCTGGAAGGAATTTTTAAGGTCATTGAATATAATTAATACCTAGGCAGAAATCCCTGACATTCCCCAAAAGTAGTTATCCAGCATAAAGATATAGAATAATGGAAATTGAGGCCATCCTGGGCAACTCTTTCTGCTTTTTTCCAGCTATAGTTCTTAGATTATTTTCCTTCATTAAACATACAATCTGTTTCAATTTTTTTTTTGGTAAATGATGTCCAAAAAAAGTAATAAAATTATATTTCTATATGAAAGTATTTCATATGCTTAAAAAATTATCATATTCTCCTTCCTGTATGTCTTCTCTGCTCTAGGCTAAACATTCTCAGTTCTTTAATTCATTCTAATCTCACAAGACTGAAATCCTATGATCATAATGACACTCATCTTGTGGATGTCATGTGAAGTCAACATTCAATTATTTTTAAAATTTTTATTAACTTTTTATTACTTTATTTTTATTTTTTAACATTCACTTTCATAAGTTTTAAATTTTCTCCCCCTCCCTCCTCAAGATGGCATGTAACCTGATATAGACTACATGTATACATTCCTATTAAACACATTTTCACATTAGTCATATTGCACAGAGGAATTAAAATCAATGGAAGAACTCATGAGAAAGAAAAATAAAACAAAACAGAAAAGAAAATAGTCTGCTTTGCTCTGCATTCAGACTTCATAGTTCTTTCTTTGCATGTGAAAAACATTTTCTATCAGGAGCCCTTTGGAATTGTTTTAGATGTTTGCATTGCTGAGAAGGGCTATGTCTATCAAAATCAGTCATCACAACTGTGGTTATTACTTTGCACAATATTCTCCTGTTTGTGCTCACTTCATATAGCATTAGTTCATATAAGTCTTTCCAAGTTGTTCTGAATTCAAGCTATTCATCATTTCTTATAGCAGAATAGCATTCCATTATATTCATATACCACCAGCTTGTTCAGCCATTCCCCAACTGATGGGTATCCCCTCAATTTCCAGTTCTTGGCCACTACAAAAAAGACCTGCTATAAGCATTTTCAAACATGTCAGCATCCAATTATTAAAGTACCTGTTATACACAAGACCCTTTGCAAAGTTCTGTGAATACAAAGAAAGTCATAAACAGTCCCTTGCACTCAAGATCTTATAATACAGTGGGGAAGACAACATTCATTCATTCAATCAACTTCTATTAAGCATCTACTGCATGCCAGGCACCATGCTAATAAATGTGTACAAGCAAAAAATGTGTAGGATAAAAAAATATATATACATACACACATACATATATAAAACATACATATATACACACATATGTGTGTATGTGTATGAAAAAATGGATATAATTTCAGAAGGAAAAATTAACAATATTTTCAGGAAAAAAAAGTGGCAGCCAAAACTGAGCATGTGATTCTAGATTAGGCTATTGTATCTTTTATTGCAGTCTAAAATCACATTACATTCTAATTCATAGAATGTAATTTTGAGTTTATTAAATCTAATCTTCCCCCACCATGCCACAAATAAATGAAGTAAGTTTTTAAAAGCACGCAAGGAAGACTCTTCACCACTTTATAATGTTAAGATTTTATAGTTGTCTTTTAGTATTACACCACAGGCATTCACCTTTATCCCACCACCCCCATTTCCTTCCTTGTAACAAGGACAGGTCTTTATGTAAACCTAACTGACATGGAACTATAACTAAAAATGAACACCTCATTCCATAACCTTAGTGAGATCTCTTACCAATTCACCAAGAAGGAAAGTACAGAATACTTCAATATTTTAGTGGAAAATGTTTTAAAAATCATTCCCAAAGTTTACAAAAACCAACCATAAATGTCACATTAACATCAATATGGTAAAATAAAATAAAATGAAACAAAAAAGTTTGACACAGCAAAATGTTAGAACTTACTTGCCTTTGGATGTAGGACTCTTTCCACTGACAAATGATAACTTTTCCCAAATGTCTGCTATCAGATATACAACTAAGAAAAGAGAGGGGACAATAAACCATGGAATGATGACTATGGTTGTATCCAGTAATTTTATTTTATTTTCAGACAAACATAGCTTTCACTGAAAAGACATTTAATGTGCCATCAATATAGTGAATGTGCTTCACTGAAACTCTTAGACAAAATAAATGAATGATTTCACTTTTCCACACTCATTATTTACATTATAAATAAACCTTATAGATTTCCTCACCAAATATAGTGAAAAAAGAGAAAAAAAGAAATGCAATAATAAATTTCTAATAAAAAACACAATAGTGATATTAAATGTAATTTACATCAAGTATTCCTCTCTTTTTTAGTTAGGCAAAATATAAATGAAAGTTTTTTTTCTTTGCTTTTTCTCTAGATAACCCATTTTCCTCAAAAATCAGAAGGATAATACTAATGGAAGGACCATCAGGTATCTATTCATCACATTTTCTTCTGTCATTTATTATTCTGATATATTTAGATAGTTTTAGTACTTTGATGGTGTGACAGGTAAATGATATTATCAGTGTGTGTGTGTGTGTGTGTGTGTGTGTGTGTGTGTATGTGTCCTTCATAAACATGAAGACCCTACCCTTACATCCTTTCACCTAGATTGAAGTTTAGGTTAATATATCAACAGCCCCTTATTGAGCTCCTATTATGCACCAGGCAGTGTTCTACTAAGATGGGAATTAAAAAATAGATTGAAACAATTTTTGTCCTCAAGTTCTTTTCTTCCATTCTAATTCATATTTTTCCATAAATACTACACAGAAGACTCAACCAGTGTACTGGTTCTTTGGTCTTCTAGAAATACATTCCAGTTATTTTGCACTAATCAATAAATTCATCACTAGACATCTTAATTTTTGTGAGGACTTTCAGAATTTCAGCTACATTATATTTTTAGGAGTGGTACAACATTTTGCAACTCCTGCTTTTTCACTTGACTTCTTTTGTTTTTCTAGTGTACTCCACACAGCAATTTTTCAGATCTCCTTAATTCCCTCAAATTCCCAGTGCTTCAGAATGACAATCTTTCATTAGAGGAGCAACTGCTTTCTGTAGATTTCAAAACTGAACTGATAAACCACAGCTTTCTCAAAGCACTGTTCTCTATACCTTTTGTTTCTCTCTCTCTTATGTGACTTTCTGTCTCTGTCTCTGCTTTCTCAGAAAGACCTCTGTGTCTGTCTGTCTCTGTCTCTCTGTGTGCCTCTGTTTTTGCATTTCTGTCTCACTATCTCTCTCTCATGCTCTGTCTGTCTTGTTTTCATCCCTTCAGAAGAAAGACTAGTGGGGGCAAATCAAGATATAGGGAGTCAATTAAAACTTCTCAGGAACAAGTGCCAGAACCTGAAGCTAGGAAGGAAATTACATGTGCTTGCTTAAAACTTCTGAGTACTAGTCAGTCACTATAATTCCTCAAAGTGAACTTTCCCATTTACGAAGATGATAATGAAAGTGGATTGATATAATTCCTACAGAAACCCATGGCAGAGGGAAACGTGCTTATATATGGCCTAAGGTGAGAGTTACAGAGAATAGATTTTCACTGATGAAGAGATGGAAGCAGACATGGCACTGATAAATTTCCTTCAGAAGCACATGGCAAAAGCAAGCCTGTGCATGCCTATTTAGCTCAAATCTGAGTTCCCATATCTGAGTGGTGAGGATCTGAATTTCTAGAGAAATGAGAATTTACTGTTGGATCCTGTTCCTGGGAGAAAGATGATCACTAATCTAGTCCAACATCTTTACTTAAAAATCAAAGCAATTGGTCATCCAGGCAGTGCAGTTTGGGTTAGAAAGAGGGTTACTTGTTCAGGAGTATAAGGATGGATGTGAGGATTGATTTATTCAACCTCATTCCACTTTAATAAAGTGATAAGATGCTCAATCAATCTCACTAGTAGGCTACAGTTTCAGTCTACATGAACTGTTTTTGAAAGTCATTTTGTGAAGCAAAATGACACCAGAAAAAAACATCTCTTCCAAAGGTCTGTAGGATTGCATCCTGTATAAAAAACTTTGAATTAGCTGACATTTAGAATATCTAGCCATTGTGAGAAAGAGATGATATTATTGCATATTCTTGAGCAGCATAAGTACAACTGAGTTGTAACAGGGAGGTGAAACAACCATCTAGGAATCTTGGGGTACAAGACTGAAGGTATTGACAAGAAAAAGATTGATTTTTCTTCAACTTTCACTATGTGTCCATTGATCCTGAAACATTATAATATAATCTGATCTTTCATTTCTCCAAATGATATCAGTAACTGAAATTAGCCTCTGGTGTTTCACCATGCAAACATTATTAATAAAGGATTGTCAGCCCCAATCCTAATTAAGGCAAGGGTTTAAATAGAGACAAATATAAAGCACAAATTAGGAAGAGAACCCAATCCCTGCCAAAATGTAAGGATTTTTTTCCTAAGTTGTGACTGAATGATTGTCATGGAATTCATACATTTTTCCTTTAAAATAATCCCCCTAAAGTTGAGAGGAGAGAGCCATGAGGATTTCAGAAGCCATTATATTGCTGCTAGGCTTGAAATAGCTAATTATTGTAACAAAGAATTATATTCAAAACAAACCAAATGTAACCTATATTTAGAGATTTTCTTCTATTTAGTCCTGGTGAGAACAATGACTAAAAAATGGGAAAGAAGATGAAACTCTTGAGATCGGCCTCTAAGACTAGACCTGTTCTATCTGAGCTTAAATACTTTTAAACTATGAGTTATGTTTAAAGTATCTATATATGTATCTATATCTATCTATCTATCTAGCTAGCTAGCTAGCTATCTGTATGTGTGTATGAATGTGTGTATGTATTCATATATATGTAAGCATATATATGTACATACATATATGCATATGCATACATACATACGCATGAAATTAGCAGTTAAGCATACTCCAAAACACAACTGTATCAGATGTGGTATGTGACATTCTGCCTCTTTGATATGACTTTGTAGAATTGCCATTGAGCAATAATTACAATGATGCCATTTCACTCCTGTGTCCATAGCAAACCCTGACCCCTAGCATAGTCCACCTCAGAAGTCAATTCATTCAATGACAGACAAGCACACTGGTCTTTTTGCCTGAGATAAAGCATGTTGCTCTAAGTGTTTACTATTATTCAAATAATATATTACTGATTTTCTCCGCTACCTAAATTTGAAAGCATTGTTAATGCTCCCAACATAGTGTAATAAAATATTTCTTTGAGGTTGTCACTACAATTTTTTAAATGTCTGTGGAAATCCGATTTAATGACACTATTTTTGAATGCTTTTTAGTATTTTCTATCCTTTCATTTTCGAGCTGAGATGAGTGTATTAACAATATCTCCTCTTCTTCCCCATCCATGAGTCAACATATGCACCTTTAATTTCTCTCATTCACTGCATTAAGTACTTTCTTATGAAGTAGGTATACATTGCTTGACTGACTGCATGTGCTGTCTCAGAATGGGTCTTCTACGTGCTTTGAATATAACTGATAGCTATAGCCATATGTGTGATCTAAGCCTTTGTTTTCATTTGATAGCGTTAACTAAAGATGTAACACAGGGAGGATGGAGGGATGACTTGGAAGAAATTGCTCTAATGATTTCCTATACTTTCCCGAAGCCAAAGGTCCTCAGAAGGCACTTGGATTTTTAATGAAGAAGGCAGTTGTGTTTTGTTATTTGTGTAGTCCTGTAAAAACTTGCAGATGCCTTACTGTTGGCCTCATGAATTAGCCTAACTTGAAAACCTGTTTGACTCAAGAGAAAAAAAGAAAAGAGAGAGAATCCAGTTAGCTGATATTTTCCTTATGCCATTTTCAAAAACATCATATTTTATATATATATATATAATATATACATATATATACATTTATATATATGTATATATATATATATACATATATGTATTTTTTCTTCTTTTCTTTTCTTTATTTCCATATGCATAGGGATGCAATTAAATACTTACTTAAGTAATGTCATTACTCCTGCTTCTTATTCCCACAACAAATGCATTAACTACTAAGAATTTCTAAAATTTATGAAGAGACCATTATGATTATCTTGTATAACTTCCAGGCAGTGGACTGTCTGTGGTTTCCAGGAGCTGAAAGGATGCTCCTAGCAATCTAGAAATTGATTTCTACACAGGAGCAAAAATAAAATAAAACAAAATTCAGGCCTTCTCCTATGTCATTAAGGTGATGGGAGTTGCAGTGTTAGGAGGGGTCCTCATCTCACTGAAAAAATCAAGAAGCTATTTAATCTAAAGGCAAATAATTTATTCCTTTTCCTATTCTTAAAAAAAAAATCATATACATTGGTCAATTTACCTTCACAGTATACTATAGCCAAAGTAACAAGATCAACTATTTTCAGTTAGAATGGACCTAAGGGTCTTCTGGTCAACTCATTTTACAGATTAGCAACTGTTCCTCAGAGAAGTTGAGTGGACTTGTCAAAATCACGTAGAAACTTGATTGAAAATTTAGGATTTGAACCAAGGTCATCTGGCACATTTCTGTCACACTATATTGCCTAAGGTCTCCTTAAACTATGCTCATTATTCTTTCCATTATATCAATCTATGTCTTTACCTCCCCTCTGTCCTCTCCCTACCTAACTCATATTGCTAATATCATCCCCTTTGTCATCATCATCATCATCATCTCCATCATCATCATCATCATCATCATCATCATCATCATCATCATCATCATCATCATCATCATTATTTCAATATTAACAGTAGCTAATACTTTAAGATTTTAAGGTATTGTGAAGTTCTTCACCTATACAGTCTCATTTCATTCTCACAAAAAAATCTATTGAGTTGAATGCTGTTGCTATTCTCAGTTTTATAGATGAAGACACTAAAGCTGATATTATATGCCTTTCTTAAGGTTGTATACTTAATCAGAATCTGAGGCAAGATTCAAATTTCGGTACTCTTCATTCTAAGTCCAACCTTCTATTACCTATATGATCTATATATGAACAATTCAATGGCAGTTGTCACATACCAACCTACTCACACCCCACGCTACACTGTCAGGGACATGCGAAACATCAATGGATTCAATAAGCAAACATAAACATTAGATACAGACTTTTTCACAAGGATTCTGTTTATATGTTTTTGGAATGATTCTAAGTCTGCCTTTATGTTTCAGAATGTTCACCCCTCTCATTTTTGATATAAGCAATTTGATATTCTTCTTTCTTTTTTTTAATCAAAGTGACCGAAGGTTTATCAATTTTATTAGTTTTACCATGACACCAACTATTAGTTTTATTTATTAATTCAATAGTTTTCTTAATTTCAATTTTATTCATCTCTCCTTTGGTTTTCAGTATTTCTAATTTGGCAATTACTTGGGGATTTTCAGTTTGTTCTTTTTCTAGGTTTTTCAGTTGTATGCCCAAATTATTGATCTCCTCTTTCTCTATTTTATTTATGTAGGTGTTCAAAGACATAAAACTTCCCATAAGAACTGCTTTGCAGTATCCCATAAGATTTGGCAGGTTGTCTCATTATTGTCATTCTCTTGGATGAAGTTTTTGATTGTTTCTATGATTTGTTGTTTAACCCACTCCTTCTTTATGATTAGATTATATAGTTTCAATTGATTTTTGGTTTATCTTTCCATTGCCTTTTATTACATATAATTTTTATTGCATTATGGTCTGAGAAGGATGCAATGACCATCTCTGCCTTTCTGCTATGAGGTTTTTATGTCCTAGTGCATGGTCAGTTTTTGTATATGTGCCATGTACTGCTGAGAAAAAGGTATATTCCTTTCTATTCCCATTCAGTTTTCTCCAGAAATCTATCATATCTACCTTATCCAGGGTTTTATTTACCTCCTTAACCTCTTTCTTGTTTATTTTGAGATTATATTGATAAAGTTCAGACTGGGGGAGGCTGAGATCCCCCACTAGTATAGTTTTGCTGTCTATTTCTTCCTTCAACTCCCTCATCTCCACTAAGAATGTGAATGGTATACTACTTGAAGCATACGTGATTAGTAATGACATTGCTTCATTGTCTGTGGTGCCTTTTAGTGGGATATAGTTTCCTTCCTTATCTCTTTTGATTAGATCTATTTCTGCTTTTGCTTTGTCTGAGATTAGGATTGCTACTCCTGCTTTTCTTACATCAGCTGAAGCACAATATATTCTGCTCCAACCTTTGACCTTTACCCTGTGTGTATCCCTCCATTTCAAATGTGTTTCTTATGAACAACATATTGTTGGATTATGGCTCTTAATCCATTCTGCTGTCTCTCTCTGTTTTATGGGGGAGTTCATTCCATTCACATTCACAGTTATGATTACAATATTTGTATTTCCCTCCATCCTCTTTCCCACTGTTTGTGCTTTTAGTTCTCCCATCTACCTTCCCCTCCTCAGTAGTTTTCACTTTTCACCACCATGTCCTGTAGCCTTCCCTTCCTTCTTTTAGCCACCCTCCTTTTTACCCCACTTTACACTTCCTGCTTCTTGCCTTCCTTTTGGTTTCCCCTCCCCTTTCTTTCCCCTTCCCATCCTACTGCCTATACAGCTAGTTAGAATTATTTAGTTAAGTTTATTTTTCCCTCCTTGAACCAAATCAGATGAGAATACCTCTCAAACAATGCTCATCTCTCTCCCCTCTTTCCCTCTACTACAATTTTGTACTTCTTCTTGTGAAGCAATTTACCATTTTCTACTTCCTCCTTTTCATACCTCCTGTTACAATTCCTTTGAATGCTTAAATCATATTTTTATCATCACATAATTTACTTTATACTATCCCCTCTATGTAAATCCCTTTTATATTTCATGATAGATGTACAATTCTCAAGATTAATAGGTATCATCTTTCCTTATAGGGATTTATACAATTTACCCCAATTGAGTAATGAATTTTTTTGTTTTTTGTTCCCCCTTGTTTACCTTTATATGCCTATCTTGAGACCTGTGTTTGAAAATTGAATTTTCTATTAAGTTCTGGGTTTTTTTTGTCAGGAAGGTCTGGAAATCCCTTACTTCATTGAATGACTGTCTCCTTGCCTGAAACGTTATACTGACTTTGCTGGGTCGTTGATCCTTGGTTGTGGTCCCAACTCCTTTGCCTTACTGAACATTGGATTTCAATTCCTTCAGTCTCTTAATGTGGAAGCTGCAAGGTCCTATGTGGTCTTGACTGTAGCTCCTCAATATTTGAATGGTTTCTTTCTGGCTACCTGTATTATTTTCCCCTCCACTTGATAGTTTTGGAATTTGACAAAGATATTTCTTGGGGTTTTGATTTTGGGATCCCTTCAGGAGGTGAATGGTGGATTCTTTTGATGACTATTTTGCCCTCTGGATCTAGTACTTCTGGGCAGTTTTCCTTGATGATTTCCTGGAAAATATTGTCCAGACTCTTTTTTTCATTATGGCTTTCTGGCAGACCAATAATTCTTAAATTTTCCCTCCTGGATCTATTTTCCAGGTCAGTTGTTTTTCCAATTAGATATTTTACATTTTCTTCTATCGTTTCATACATTAGATTTTGTTTGACTGATTCTTGTTGTCTCATAGAGTCATTAGTTTCTACTTGTCCAATTCTAATTTTTATGAAATTGTTTTCTTCAGTTAACTTTTGCATCTCCTTTCCATCTGTCCAATTGTTCCTTTTAAGGAGTTATTTTCTCCAGTTAATTTTTGTACTTCCTTTTCTATTTGTCCAATTTTCCCAGTTAGGTTTTGTGTTCCCTTTTCCATTTGTTCAATTTTCCTTTTTAAAAAGGTGTTCTCATCAGTGAATTCTTTTTTCATACTTTTAAAATCATTGGCCAGTTTTTCTTCTATTTCCTTCTTCAGCTATTCCAGGAGAGCTGTTTCTGCATGTGAGCAGTTCATGGTCCCTTCTGAAGTTTCAGATGGAAGTACAGTATCACTACTGTCATCTTTGGTATTTATGTTTTGGTCTCTGTCCCCATAGAAAGATTCTATGTTTTTTTCACCCTTGTTTTGCTTTTTCTTGCTCATGATGGTGACTGTGTTTTGTGGCTTCTGGTTCTTTCAGTTGGAAGCTGCAGAACTTGATGTTGAGCTGACTGGTGTGGAAAAGCTAAAAGCAAGTGTCTTATCTTTTTCTTTTGTGTTTCCTTGATCAGCCCTGGGGTCAGCTTGTTGAGTGTGGGGGAGGAGTGGTCTGGTCATGGGAGATCTCCTCAGCTGAGCTGAGGCAAAGGCAAGCTCATGGGATGGTGATCCCAACTGCCCTATTGTCTTCCAGCTTCCCCTGGAATACTGAGGCACGTCTAGATCCTAGTGTGAGTTTCCACCCCTCCTGGGTCTCCTCTCCTAGCACTGAGGCTTGCCTGGGTCCTAGTGCAAGTTTCTACCACCCTGGGGTCCCTCTTTCTCTCCTTCTCGTTCACCTCTGCCAAAGTAGGAGGAACCCCCCTTAGCTATTTTCCTAGCCTCGGGTGTTATGAGACCCTTTGCTCCCTCTGCTTTTCCCACTGATCCAAGATTTTTCTGGGGAAATATTTTATGGTTCTTTTGAGGTCATCAAGGTGGGGAGGTGAGAGCATTTACTGATCACTCCAACATTCTGGCTCCTGGACGTTCAAGTAGGTGACTTACAGATGTTTAATCTCAGGAGCTTCTGCAGCTGAAACCTGAGGCTCAGCAACTGCCACGTGGCTCTGTTGGTCTCTCACCCTGAGCTGCCCACGCCCTCTGGCTCCACCTGCTGCTGCCTCAGGTCTCCCCAGGGCCTTCTTGCTCTGCTGTGCTGAATGTGCTGTGATGTGCCCTGTGGGCTCACTCCCATGGAACAGATCCTTCCTATGGACCTTCCAGTCTGTCCTCAGCTGTGAATCTGCCACAGTCTTTCTCCTATTGGATTTTGCACCTCCAAAATTTGGTGAGATTCTCTTTTAGAGGTATCTGAAGGAGCTTGTCTAAGAGCTTAGGCAAGGCATTGCTCTCACTCTGTCATCTTGGCCTCTTGGATGAATAAAAATATTCTAATGACATGTAAGGCGGTGAGTTCTGAAAGCCATTAGTATGGATGATGATTTTGTTTCTTGGGCACATAATGTGCTTGGGGTTTGTTAGACCATTAATAATTACACATTTTCTTTTTAGATCACCTACATTTCCAAATATATGCCTCACTTTTTACATTCCTAGAGATCCATCTTTTATAAATAGAGAATTTAGAAGAAAAAGTCGTTTAATGGATTAATATATCCACAATGTGTGACATTATATGTTTGTTGAAAACCCATAGTTATTCACCTCTGCACGAAAGCAATGAGGTTGTATTCATGTATCTCTGCTGAGGCTAACACCAATCAGTAAAACATTATTTCATCTGGCCTTGATTTTTTTCTTTTTGTCTATTATGTAGTTACAGACATTATGTATTTTTTTCTTGTTTGGTTTGTTTCCTTTTTGTACTTTTTTGTTACCTTTGTTTCTCTGTATTTTTCTCTATTATTTGTTATGGTGCATTTGTCTTCCTGTATAATGATGTAACAATTTATGTAGCCACTCTGAAGTACTGGAATTTAGAGGAAGAACATTTTTAGTCCTTCAGCAGCATAACACGACTGAGATACACATTTCAAAATAATAAAAAAGATAGTACTTAAACATGGCAGCATGTTATTATTTGTTTAACTCTTGTTTCTAGTTCACTTTTGAAGAGGACCACTGACATCATGGGTGATATCTTGATTTGTACAAAGTTGTCAGCCCATCTCTTCAAGAGTAATCAAAGCCCAGTGGCAGGACAACAATCAATATCACTGGTGATGTCCTGGGATACAGTGGATGGCCTCAGCATATCCAGTGCCTAACCAAATTCTCAGCATGTCACAATGCCTACCTAAGCTACCTTAATGGTCAATGGAACAAATTGTTCTCTTCATGCCATTCTGCCAGGGGAAACCTCCATGTGCTTGGAGTGGATGATTTACCCTCAAACTGGTTTAGTCAAGGTTCTGCCAAGACAGTTTCATCATGGCATGACCATTATGCATGCTATTGATTCTTGGAGTCACAAGCTACACTTGGATGCTTTAAGTAGACACCAACTGTGAATGTAGATGAGCTGTCGTGAAAAGGGCTCCAGAGGTCCTCATACAAGAGGCATTAGTCCTCCAGGTTTCTTCTCAGAACAATAATTTTAAATACTTTAAATAAAGCGCACTGGGTAAGGAATGAAATAACCTATGAAGAAATAAAGAGGCAGTGAAGGAAAAAAGAGAAGAAGCGTTTACATAGTACTTATTATGTGATAGGCAGTGCGTCTAGCACTTTTACAAATTGGCAATTTGATCATCACAGCAACACTATGAAGTAGGTACAACTACTTCCATTTAAGAATTGAGGAAAAAGAGGTAAAATAACATTTTTTCCTATTCAAATTCAAGGAACCCCTAAAATTTTGCATCAACCTCTTGGAAATCTGTCTACTTAAAGTTAAGAATTCTTGCATTAAGACAATTAGTTTCAGAGCAGATATTGATTTGATGAATGTGTTTCCTCATTAAGAGCTTCTTATACTCTAGATTTAGTAAATCACAGATCTGATCTACCTTATCCCAAACAAATAAATAAATGTGAGTGCAAATAAAATTTGGGAATGAATAAATTAATTACTGTTAAAAATAAACAAATAAATAGAAGCTAAAATAGGGTTCCCCAGGATTTTTCTAATTCAGTTAGTTGCACTCCAGGAAAGCTCCACTAGGCTATTTCATGGTGGAGTTCCACAATCTCACTCCCATCACACCACACTCCACCATCATCTTCTGTTCTAGTGGCAAAAAATAGTTAGGGGTCAGAGAAGTAAGGAGTGTTACTGAGGCTCATACTAACTGAGAAAGCCATAAAGTCATTTGTACATGTATACTCATTATGAAATTTAAATTCAAAGCCCTAATAACCCTAAATGTTATCTGTTAAGAGCCTTAGAGAGTTGGCTTCTTTATAGTTCCCAGGACTTGATTGTGTAAATCTAACATTCCCCAGTTTGAAAATTATTTCTACCCAGAAACTGAAATGCTAAATCTAAAAACCTCATTTAAAACTAAAGCTTTCTCCTTTATAGCTAACCTGGTTCACTCTTTCGGACAGATCACTTTTCCATTTTGGTACAGCACTTTACTGAAAAATGCCTTGGGATATTTTTGCATGAAAGGGGCAATAGAAGTTTATTTTCTATCGTACTCAGAGAGAATGAATTCACTCCAGATTGCAGGTACAATCAATAAGATGAATGAGTTTCTTGAACTCAGTTAGAATCTTGTCTATAACAGTCCCATTACTAGGCTACTATGTAGCATGGCAACTTTTCATCAGGGGAGACTGGAACTGAATAAGCACATAGCAAATGAAGCCACTTGCTTTAACACTTCATGAAACACTTGATGCTTTTAGATGGCAGTGATTGAGTAAGGGGCATGCAGGAGGCCTTCATTTATAGAGTCCTTTCTTGGGACAAAAGTTTTTACATTTATTTTTAAAAATGCTACCTAAGGATAACTAGGAGACAGAGATTAGAAAATGGCAAATTTGATAGGAAAATTCAAAAATGGGTCCTTGACCACGTGTGTAAAGTGGAAAATTGAAGGCATTTTATGATTAATTCAATCTTACTTATCAGAATTTTATTTTTTCAAATTCTGCATCTCCCTGTCTTTCACTGACTAGAAGTATAGGGGCTATATACTCAAAGCTCATTCCCACCTTGATCTGTATGGTGGCTTTGGTTAATTATTTCCAGCCAGGTCTGGTTTGCCTCTACTTAGGCACGCTGCTTCCAGTGAGTCACTATTAATGCCAGACTTAATGAGGGCACCCAATCAGCTTAGCCACATCAAGAGAACCACTAGTCTCTGCCTCCTTGGAAGCATAGATTGCAGATAGGTTTACAGCTAGATTATCTGAATATTTTAAGAGATATTGGTTTTAATGTGTCTCCATTTACTTTGTATTTATATTCATTGCATAAGTGATTATTCATGGAATCAGGCAATATAGATGCACAAAGGAGAAAAAAGTTCAGGGTAATATTCCATGCAGGTTCAGAATAAAGGAACTGATTAAACCTGCTTTACTAAGGATGCATTTAATAATCATCCTCCCTAGCTGAATCACTAAGATTAAGACAAAGATACTTGAGAATCACTAGTAGTAGAATCTACTAATAATAGATATTTTTCTAGCCTAAAACAACTTAGGTCAGCAGGAGAGGTCTATGACGCCAGGGTTGGCACCCAACTAAAGTGCTCATAGCAGCACCAGCAGTGAACCTTAGAGGCAGCTAAAACAGTGGCAGCAGCAGCTTTAGGAGCTCTCAGTCCAGAGAAGGTAAAAGAGTCAGACAAATGTTCAGAAGAAAGATTAAATGATCCATTTCTTGGTACTGAATGCAGTACCTGGTGCTCTTTGGAAATTATTTGGCTGATATAACCTGGAGGGTTCAGCTCTCTCATCTTCTCCATTTCGCTGATGTGTGACTGCCTCATATACCCCACTCACTGTCAGGTAGATTTCATTCATCCTTCACTTCATGTCTCTCTTTTTCACCATCTTCTAGACAGCTTTCCCAAGCAGCCTTGCCATATTTTGTATCTTCTGCATCCTGATCTTTCTCCATTCAGTTCTGGAAACATGATTTAATTTGATTTGTAATTACTCTAATCACATTTGTAATCACAAATTTCATTTGTAATAGCAGTGTGTTAATCTACTCTTCTCTGACTGCCTCCCCCTCTATTCTTATCCCTTTCAAGATAAAAGTGCCCCTCACTCTCCATAACTCCATTTTTTATATTGACTCTGTTATAATGAAAGCTCCTTCAGGTGAACAATTTAACTTTGGTGTTTGTTAACTGAGATCTGTAAAAAAGTGCTTGGAAAATATAAGGTCTTGATAAATACTTATTTAAACTCATTCATCTGTCAATTGGGAGTGGCATTAATTGCACTAATGACAGGGTGAGGTTATGAGAAAAGAAAGTACATAGGTAAGCCTCAAAGTAACATGAATGTGAACAAGTTCGGAGAGAATTATTTTCAGAAGGTATTACATGTATAAATCAGTATTACTGTAATAATAGATATACAGTATGGGCATTAGTTACTTTCTATTTTTGCTGGGAAGGACAAGATGGTTTTAATTTAATGTCAGTTAATCAGCTTAATCATTTAATGTCAATCAAATTCAATGGAACATAGAGTAATCAAAGGTCTACTCTGTCTAGCATCAAGCAAGGAAATCGAAGAAATATGAGATACAAAGAAAATATATTAATTGATGTCTATAACATAGTTAGTCATAGAACATGGTCTTGTTATACCTTATTCACTTACTATGAACACCTATGATTTGAGTCCATTATCCTATTTTTTTCTAGCACCATCCATATGAGGTAGGAAGGTTAGGTATTGTGAACTTCATTTTAGAAATGAGGAAATGAAGGCCTATAGAACCTAAATGACTTACTAAAGGAAAGTCAGTTCATGAACTAACTGGAACTAGATGAAAGGTGTCTTAGGTTCTGCTCCAATTTAAAAGAAAAATTATTTGAAATAAATCCGATGATAGTGAGCTTCAAATGTGGTCTGCTACTTCCATCATTCCCCCCTCAACTGTAAAAGCTCTTCCTGTGGGTTTTTATTTTTATGACAATTTTCCTACTATTTCTTTTCCCTCCACCTTTTCCCAGTGCATCTTTTTATTGCTCTTTCAATTTTTTGGAGATCATCCCAATAAAATCAGCTCCAACCCATACCTTCTGTCTGTGTAAACTTCTAAGTGTCCTAATAATGGTAATGTTCTTAGGAGTTACAGGAATCATCTTCCCAAAGAGAGATGCAAACAGCTAAAGCTTATTGAGTCTCTGCCATGTTTACTTTGTTTTAATGCTCCTCTTGAATCTTATGTTTGATTGTCAGTTTTTCTATTCAGCTCTGGTCTTTTTATTATCAATGCTTAAAAGTCCTCTGCTTCATTAAATATTTTTTTTTCCCTGAAGGATTATACTCAGTTTTGCTAGATAGGTGATTCCTCAGTTATAATCATAGGTCCTTAAACTGGAAACTGCTAAAGCCTGTGTGAATGTGTCTCTGGTTCCATACTATTTAGATTATTTCTATTCGTCTGCTTGCATTATCTTCTCAGTTACTTGGGAGCTCTAGAATTTGGCTGTAATATTCTGGGAGTTTTCAATGTGACGTCTCTTTCAGAAGGTCATTAGTGGATTCTGTGGCAACTAAAATTTTTGAGAGACAGAGTTTGAGGTACTAAAACTAATTTATTAAATAGATTAGCCAATACTCAATAAATTAGTGATCAGTCTTTCTAAATTAAAGATGCCAAAAAAAAAAAAAACTGGAACACCTTAAATTAGGTTTGTACCTTCTGAAAGGGAACTCCCATGACAAGTTCAACTCAACCCTTAGTGGTGGAATTTGATGAAGAGGTAAGGCAGAAACTAACAAATCCTGGCAATAAGCACATCATTGGGGTAGGGAGTAGGGGAGTGTGGAAGATGAGCTAAGAACCTGACGTTGTCATGAGTTTAGAATTGCTTTTTGTTATCTGGGCACCCCAAACAAGTTTTTTCTGTCCCAAATTTCAGGTTTTTTATTTTGCTGCTTTCAGAAATAGTTTTAGGTTCTGCAATTTTCCTATACTTAGCAAGTCGTGTGATCCAGAGAAAGGTGTGACACTGCTCTCCTCATCTGTACAGTGGTCTTTATCCAGTGTGTGCCCTTTTCCCTACAGTTCCAGGCACTTGTATTCCTCTTGACTGTAGGACTAAGACCAGATCCTATGCTTTCCTTCAAACACAAACATTAGCAATACTCTCTGGGTTGAAATTGTGACCGGGGCCCCTGCTCCTTTTGACTGACCACAAGCGTTTCTCTCTACCCTGGAACTGTGATCCAGAATGGTACATCAGCCAAATAATTTCCAAAGAGCACCAGGTACTGCATTCAGTACCAAGAAATGGATCATTTAATCTTTTTTCTGAACATTTGTCTGACTCTTTTACCTTCTCTGGACTGCGAGCTCCTAAAGCTGCTGCCGCCACTGTTTTAGCTGCCTCTAAGGTTCACTGCTGGTGCTGCTATGAGCACTTTAGTTGGCTGCCAACCCTGGTGTCACAGACCTCTCCTGCTGACCTAAGTTGTTTTAGGCTAGAAAAATATCTTGCTCTGACCTTTTATTGGACCTGCTCCTCCAGAGTTCAATTTAAAGTGTCTTTTAAAAGCTATTTGTAGGGGAATGTTTTGAGACTTTACCTTTGCTCTGCCACTTTAGCTTTGCCTCCCCAATGTTTTTTTTTTCCACATTTCCTAGAAATATAACACCAAATATAATCAAATGCCAAAACATGTAGCAAGGAGCCTTACTACTATTGGTAGTTATTAACTGAATATTTAATTCCTTTAACAAGGTGATTATACAATAGCTTAAATTAATTTAAAACAGAGCTCCAAGAAATTGTTGAATATGTGGATCCTTGTTATGCAATGCAAGAAGGGGAAAGTTAAAGATATGTTTTCATGTTCAAAATTATTTTCATTACCTATTGGATGTCTTTAATTTCAGTAAAGCGTTGTAAAATATACGCACATGAACCACTGTAACAGAAATGTAAAAATAATCCCCTTGTATTAATTACCTAATTGCTTCCTCTCAATTGTATTGACTATGGAATTGCATAAACATTTTCTGGCAAGTCATATTATTACACACTGTTCTGGCTTTCTACATTGTGCAATCACCTTCTCTGGAGGTCTTTTAAAATAGCTTAGACACCAATTTCTAAAGGGTGATTTAGTTTCAGCCCTGGAATAAGAGTGTGAAATGGACTAGATGACCTTTCAAGGTCTCTTCCATCTCTATGTTGAATATTCAGTAGCCTTCCTCATTGGAGCTTAGTAAAACATAGTAACCTGTCCATTGGGCAAAAAAATGCACATTTGTCTTTAAATCAGACATTATAAAATTCAAGCTTCAAATATCCACCATGTTGCATGTAAAGTCAGATTAATGTCAATTCCTCAGCAATATGTAGGTGTTTTTTTTTTTTTTTTTTAACCAATGCTTCACTGAAGTGACATTATTTAAGATGACCTCTAAAACACTTACGTCTTCGGCAGATCTAGAATTGAGAGGAAATGATTGAAAATAATTCAAGTTTAAGATAAAATATTATATGTACATAGGAAGCTTACAGATTAAGTCCTGTGAACTTTAATGAGTGCCAATTTAGAGAATGACAGTACTTTCCAGGGATGTTTAATACCTTTCACTTCATTTTTCTTTCTGTCATGATACAGGATAAAAGTGATAAATAGAAATTCCCATCTTTACTGCATACAATTCAGAAGAATAAGTAGGTTAAAAGTAATCAATAAGCATTTATTCTAATGTATTTTTTTTTCAGTATGCCCATTATATAAGTTGTGTTTTCACCTGTCTGGTGTGCTGTTTCATCCCTAATACATTCTGTAATTTCATTGGATCATAGGAGCATTATATCTGGAGGTAGAAGGAAACATATTGACTATCTTGCCAAAGCCCCTCAATTTCACAGGGGAGGAAACTGAGGCATTTAATTTTTTTTAATATATATACATATATTTATACACACACACACACACACACACATATATATACATATATATATATGTATATATAAAATTTATTTTTCAGTTTTCAGCATTCATTTCCACAAGAATTGGATTTACAGATTTTCTCCCCATCTCTCCCCACTCTTACCTCAGGACAGAATTCACCCCATCTACCCTTTCCTGCAGTCTGTCCTCCCTTCTATCATCAATCTCCCCTCTTCCATCTCCCTCCCCTCTATATTCCTGTAGGACAAAATAGATTTCTATGCCCTATTTCCTGTATATCTTATTTCACAGCTGCATGCAAAAACAATTTTTAACATTCGTTTTTAGAGCGTTGAGTTCCATATTTTTCTCCTTCCTCCCTCCTCACCCACCCTCACTGAAAAGGAGCAATTAAACATAGGTCGTACATGTGTAGCCATGCAAAACATTTCTACAATAGTTATGTTATAAAAGAGTAACCACATTTCCCTCTATCTTGTTATGTCCTTCATTTATTCCATTCTCTCCCTTGACTTGTCCCTCCACAATAGGATTCTGATTATTCCTTTCCTGAATGTACTGTCCCTTCTATTATCTTACTTCTCCCATTCCCTTCCCCCTTGTCTTACTGTAGGATAAATATATATTTTCATACCAATTGAGTGTGTGTTATTCCCTCTTTAAATCAAATTCCTTGAGAGTAAGGTTCACTTATTCCCTTTCATCTCCCCCTTCTTCCCCTATGTTGGAAAAGCTCTTTCTTGCTTTTTTTTATGTGAGATGACTTGCTACATTCTACCTCTCCCTTTCTCTTATTCCTAGTACATTACACTCAACAGTAAATTTTATTTTTTAGGTATTCTCCCTTAAAATTCAGCTTACTCTGTGCTCTCTATCTATCCGTGCATACATACGCACACACACACACACACACAATCATACATCAATATGCATACACATATATATTATACACATACATACCCATATCCACTTACATATACACACACATATACACACATACACATGTATATAAATATTTATATATACATATATATATATATACACACATCCATATGTATATATGTATGGATATGTGTATGTGAGTCATACATATATACACACATATACACACACATATATATATATATACACACACGTGTGTATAAATATATATATATATTCCTGCTAACTACCCTAATATTGAAAAAGGTCTCCTGAATTATAAATACCATATTTCCATATAGGAATGCAAGCAACTCAACTTTCAATAGTTCCTTATGGCTTCTTTTTCCTGTTTACCTTTTAATGTGTCTCTTGATTCTTGTATTGAAAAGTCAAATTTTCTTTTCAGCTCTGGTCTTTTCAACAAGAGTGCTTGGAAGTCCTCTGTTTCATTGAAATTCCATTTTTCCCCTGAGGTTCTATACTCAATTTTGCTGGATAGGTGATTCTTGGTTATAATCCTGCTTACTTTGACCTCTGGAGTATCATACTCCAAGCCTTTCAATCTCTTGTTGTAGAAGCTGCTAAATCCTGTGTTATCCTGATTGTATTTCCACAATACTTGAATTGTTTCTTTCTGGCTACTTTCTGGCTCCTTGACCTGAAAACTCTGGAATTTGGCTACAATATTCCTAGAAGTTTTCATTTTGGGGTCTCTTTCAGGAGGTGATCCATGAAATCTTTCCAATTCTATTTTACTCTCTGGTTCTAGAATATCAGGGCTGTTTTCTTTGATAATTTCTTGAAAGATAATGTTGAGACTCTTTTTACATCATGATTTTCAGGTAGACCAATAATTGTTAAATGATTTCTCCTGGGTCTATTTTCCAGGTTGAATGCTTTTCCAGTTAGATATTTCACATATTCTTCTATTTTTTTCATTCTTTTGATTTTGTTTTATAATTTCTTGATTTCTCATAAAGTCATTAGCTTCCATCTTCTCCATCCTAATTTTAAAGAACTACTTTCTTCAGTGAGAATTTAGACCTCCTTTTACATTTGGCCAATGCTATTTTTAAGATATTCTTTTCGTTTGGCTTTTTGGATCTCTTTTTTCATTTTGGGTTAGTTCTGTTTTTAAAGGGGTTATTTCCTTCAATACTTTTGAAGTCTCCTTTAGCATGCTGTTGACTCATTTTTCATGATTTTCTTTCATCACCCTCATTTCTCTTCCCAATTTTCCCCCCACTTCTCTTATTTGATTTTCAAAATCCTTTTTGAGCTCTTCTATGACCTAAGACCCTTTCAAATTATTTTTGGAGGCTTTGGATATAGAAGCCTTGACCTTGCTGTCTTACTCCAGTTCTATGCTTTAGTCTTCCTCTGACTGCACACATTGATCTTCCTCATCTGAAAGGATGGAAGAGAATACCTTTTCATCAAGAAAGTAACCTTCTACAATCTTATTTTTCCCCTTTTTAGGCATTTTCCCAGTCAATTACTTGACTTTTGAGTCCTTTCTCAAATGGAGAGTGTATTACCCCAGGCTTCAGAGGTTTTGCACAGCTATTTTCTCAATATAACTCTAGGGTCCTGGAGTTTTCAGTTTCTCCAAAGTGGCATAGTGAAGGGAGAGGTATTTACTCCTCTACTTTCCTGCACTCTAGTCTGTGAGAAACCATAGGCACTCTTTCTGCCCTGGGACTGTGAATAGGATACCTTCTTCACAACAGTCACCAGTTCTGCTGCACCAGTGCTCCTTCTCACCCTAGGACCACTACTCAAGACTGAGACCCAGATCAACAATTTTATTCCCCTATGGCCTATAGACCTGATAGTTCCAGTGGCAGTAGCTGCAGCTTCCCTGGGACTGAGGCTGTGGCCAGACCAGGCTATCCCCTTACCCAGGTGACCTTTGAAGGTGTCTTTGGCTTTTGTGGATTAATAAATCTGGAAATCACAGCAGTTGTCCATGACTCAGCTCCCTGAAACCCGCTCCAGTCTGGTCTGAGCCAGCATGGTCCAAGCTGGGATGTGTTCTGCTCTGAACCTGGCATGATAGACCCTGCCTTTTAGCCTTCCAGACTATCTTGGGCTGGAAATCTGGTTCACTCTGTAATTTTGTGGCTCCTGCTGCTCTAAGATTTGTTTAGAGTCATTTTTTTACAGATATTTTAAGGGATTTAGGGAGAGAGTTCAAGCAGATCCATGCTTCTACCCTGCCATCTTGATTCTACCCCCTGAAAACTTTCTAATTAAGTGACTTGCTCTAAGTCACATAGGATTAAAGTGCCCATTAATGAATTAACATTTTCTTAAAGTATCACAGAATACCTGTCTTAACACACTTTAGATTTTTGACAAAGTTTTTTTTGCATGTTTATATAATTTCCAACCATTTCTTAGATTGACTTTCCCATTTAATCATATATGAGAGAATGAAAAACAAACAAATAAACAAACAAAAAATATTCACTATGTATCTATATCAATGTTTTAAAATTATTCTCTTTTGTTTGGAGGCATTTTGTAATACTTAAAAGGAAAATATGTAAACCACATTCACTTTTGCCTATCTGTTAGCATAGGTAGTATCTTTCTTGGTTTTTCAATTCAGTGAGTCAAGTAGGCAACAGAGAATCAATTCTACCTCAAAAATATAGGGAGAGACAAGTTAGCTGAATGTGCTTTGATTCCTTCACACGTACACATACACATATCTGTCTGTCTGTCTATCTATCTATCTATCTATCTATCTATCTATCTATCTATCTATCTATCTATGCATCTATGTATCTATCTATCTATTTATCTATCAATCTATGTATCTCACTAGTTGAAACTACTAAAATATTATATGTATTTCCTTAATAGATTTTGGCATACACATCTTTGAATTCCCTAAATTATATTCATTAAAGGCTTGCATCTTAGAAAATTTTCACTGTGTAATGAAGGTTTGCTTGGATTAGTTTTTTTCTACTTTTCAATTTTTTAATCATTATAGGAACATAGAAATTTCAGATGTGAAAAGAATTAAAGAAAATAATAATTATTAAAATTGATCAGGCACTTCCAAAAGGCAAGGTTAATGAGGTGGTGTCTAATGTGCACTGAAGTATCTGTAGTTCTTATACTGTCTGAGTGAGTCTAAGTGAGGCATCTCATTTGTATCTCTTCTTGCTGGGTTTTGTGATATATAGGAATGCTGATAATTTATATGGATTTACTTTGCATCCTGCTATTTTGCTAAAATTATTAATTGTTGCAACTAATGTTTTAGCTGAGTCTTTGGGATTTTCTAGGAATGTCACCATATCATCTGCAAAAAGAGATAATTTTCTTACCTCATTTCATCTTTTGGTTTTTCCCTTTTCTTTTCTTATTGCTACTGCTAGAATTTCTTCTACAGAATTCAATAATATTGATGACTTTGGGAGTGATGTTACTGAGAAGGTTTCTTCTTTGTTCCCATTACAAAGTAATCCTGCTGATGATTTTAAGCAAATATATTTTTTTTCTATTTAAGGAAAAATTCAATTATGCCTATGCTTACAAATTGTTTGAATAGAAATTAATGTTGTACTTTATATAAAGCTATTATTTTGCAACTATTGAAAGAATCAAATAACTTTTCTTGCTTTTCTAACTGATAAAATCAATTGTGTTAATAGTTTTACTTATGTTAATTCATCCCTATATTCTTGACATAAATCTTTATTAGTCATAATGCATAATATTTGAAATATATTGTTGCAATATTTTAGGTAATATTTTATTTAGGAATTTTACATCCTTATAAATTAAGGAAATTAGTATATACTTTTCTTTCTATTTTTACTCTTCCTAGTTTAGGCATCAGCAGTATAATTGTTTCATAAAAGGAGTTGGGTAGGACCTTTTCTTTGCCTATTATTCAAAATAATTTATTGAATGTTTGAAATAGTCGTTAAATGTTTGATAGAATTCATTGTGAATTCATTATGATATTGTTAATATGTAGTTGTATTACTATAATGATAAATTGTAATTAAATTACCAAAATATTTTAATGAGTTAAGAAAGAATAACATTCATTTGGAAGAACAAAAGGTCAGCAATATTAAAGAAACTAATGAAAAAAATGTAAGGAAGAAGATTTAGCAGTATTAGATCTTAAAGTATATTAAAAGGAAATAACCATTAAAACCATCTGGTAATGCCTAAGAGATAGAAATGTAAATAAGTGGAATAGGGTAGACATAATTTATAGCACCAAACAACTATAGTAATGTTGTATTTGACATGTATAAAGACAGGTTTTTGGAAATAAGAATTCCTTACTTGATGAAATTATTGGTAAAAGTTGAAAGTTGTCTGACAGCAATTGGGCTTGATATACTACAATGAAATTTGAAGAACATGGAACATATTACCTATCCCACTTATGAAGAGATGAATAGAGCAATGCAAGGCATAAAATAATTAACTTTGATTATAGTTAAATTAAAAAAGAAGATCTTGTTCAAATAAAATAAATGTTGCCAAGATAAGAAGGAAAGTAAAAATTGGGGGAAAGTTTATAGACAGTTTCAGAGATAAAGTTCTCTTATCTATCTTCAGACAAAATCAAAGCTGTCTATAGTCACGTGAAAAAAAAAATGGTCTAAATCAATTTTTATTACAGAAATACAAATGGAAACAACTCTGAGCTACTATCCCACAAATAACGAACTGGCCAATATGACAGAAAAAGAAAATGACAAATCTTGGAGTGGATGTGGAAAAATTAAGACACTAGTGCACTATGGGTGAAATTGTATACTGATTCAGCCTCTCTGTAGAGCAATTTGGAACTATTGTTCAAAGGGCTGTAAATCATGCATATCCTTTGATCAAGTAATAAAAAAAGAAAGGGATCTGTGAATAAAAGATTAATTATAACAGTTCTTTTAATGGTGTCAGAGTTAGAAATCAAAAGAATTTCCATCAATTGAGGAATAGCTGAAAAAGTTACATGTAATTTTGACTAAATGCTATTGTGCTTTAAGAAATGACAAGCAGATTGCTCTCAGAAAAACCTGGAATATTTTACAAGTGATACAAAGTGAAATGAGCAGAATCAGGACAATGTTAAGCACAGTAATAGCAATATTGTACAATGATCAATTATGAAGGACTTAAGTACTCTCAGAAATATAATACTCCAAAGCAATTCCAAAGTGTTATCATCTCCACATAGAAAACTGATGGAGTCTGAATACAGGTTGAAACACACTTGTGTATATGTGTGTATGTGTGTGTGTGTGAGTGTGAGTGTGTGTGCTTGATTTAGTTGATTTTTTTTTTGTTTTCTTTGGTATATGATTTCTTTCACAAAGTGACTAATGTGAAAATAAAAGCAATGAAATGCAAGTGCTATTCAAATGTAAAAGGATCTCGTATATCATATGCATAAAGAACCCTGTTAAATCTATAATGATGCAAGTCATTCCCCAAATAACAAATGGTCAAAGGATATGAACAGGCAGTATTCTGATGAAGAAATAAAAATAACTTATAGGCATCTGAAAAAATACTGTAAATCATTGCTGATTAGAGAAATGCAAATTAAAATTACCATGAGATATCATTTTACACCTATAAGATTGGCTAAAGTTATTGAAGGAGAAAGTTACAAATATTAGAAGTGGTGTGGAAAAACTTGAGATACTAATTCACTGTTGGAACTATGAACTGATTCAACAATTGTGGAGAGCAATCTGGAATTATGCCCAAAGAGTTATTAAACTGCCTATACCATTTGATCCAACAATATCACTACTCGGTCTGTTTCCACAGATGATTAGGAAAGGGGAAAAAAATCTTTATATTCTAAAATACTTATAGCAGTTCATTTTGTGGTGGCAAAGAAATAGAAACTATGGTGATCCTTCTCAGTTGGGGAATGGCTGAACATGTTTTGATACATAATTGTAATAGAATATGACTGTCCTATAAAAAATGATTAGCTTTCTGATCTTACAAAAACATTGACTTGTATGAAATAATGAAGAGTTAAATGAGCAGAACCAAGGGAATATTGTATGTAGTAACAGCAATATTGTTTTCAGAACACCATTGAGTGACTAAGTCATTCTAATTATTATAAGTATCAAAATTAACTACAAAGGATCTACAAAGGAATATGTTATCTGCATCTGGGATGAGTGGGAAGGCAAATAAACTGATAAATATAAATATGTGCAGAAAAATTTGACACACACATGAACAATATATGTATGTATGTGTGCATGCATGCGTGCGTGTGTGTATTTGTAAATAATCTGTGTATTATGGTAGTCATCACTAGGGTAAGGTTGGGGGAAGGAAGGAAAAAGAAAGAAAAGCAATTTTACTTTATTCTATATTTTAACAGAGTAGAAAGTTATATATAATAGATTTATAGTGTCATGTGAAATCATCTTTTTTTTTCCTATTCTCCTATGTTAAGGAAATGTTTGTCTTATTAAATTCAAAATAAAATAAAATTAATTAAAATTAATTGAAATTCAAAGCGTCATAGATGATAATAATAATAATAAAACTAACATTTACAGTGAAAAAAACTATATAGCCAGTGATTGCTCCAAAGAATATAGAAAATCATGCTAATGAATGAGAACTACTAAACTGATTGTATTTTCCTATCAGTTAAAGAAACTTAGTTTTTGAAGGCAAACATTACAAATGAAAAAAGAAATGAAGATCAGGACAAATTCCATAATGACATTATAATTGATCAACTAAAAATGTTCATACATTTTCTGAAACCATTAAGTAACTACTGATTTTAAGAAGCTCTTTAGTGAAATAAATTCTTTAACCTCCAGGTGGCTGGATATGATAGACGACAGGCCAGGAATGACCAATCACTGTTTGCTTTGAATGTGTTTGAAATGAGTTAGTGATGAAAGGTCTCGTCAAATGAATTCTAAACCATCTGGTTTCTTGTGGATATGTATTCAGTCATGATAATGACCTTCCTTCTGATCAGTCTTTCCTGAGAATTTATTAACGTTATGCTTTAAATTAATTAAAATAAGTAGACTATATATTGAACTCTCTCCTGAACCAACTGTGCAAATAGTTACTCATTCTTCTGTTCAAGAAAAGTAATGATTTAAATAGGATGCATAGCAAAGACTCTGAACCCTATTTATTTTAGTTGCTTAAAAAAGATAACACATCACTGACCTAGAGACTATGAATCATATTTTGAGCTTACTTTTATTCACATAAATACAAATTGCTTATTGAAGGATCAGTGCAATAAATATTTTACTTTGTGTCTTTTTTGCAGTGACTTCCACTCCACACACCACATCTTTATTTATAGCTCTTATTGTAGATACCATTAATTCACTGAACAAACAAATTTTATTAAGACTACAAATTTCTCTTAGGTAAAATAAAGCAGCAAAACACGGTTTTAAAATAATCTAATGGATAAAGCAATGTTGTTCATCCTGTGAAACAAAATTAAAATATGAACAACAAATAATTTATTTAGAATCCTTTGGGTCACTTGCCTTTTGTTCTCACTTATGGAAAAATAAAATTAAATCAAACAAAAATAATTTAAAAGTGCTAACAATATTCATCATGCATACTCATCAGAATGTTGGAATTGTAATTTTGTGGTACATTTAAAAATGCTAAATTGTTTCTCATAGGCAAATAGAATATATAATGTAAACATTAACCACAATGTCTCTAAGAAGTATAGGAATGGCTATGAATGTTGGAGAAATATATATGTATATATATACATGCATTTATATGTTTGTATATGTATGTATGCATGTATATATATACATACAAATAGAGAGTGCATTTGTGTCTGTGGGTGTGTGTGTGTGGGTGTGTGTGTAAGCAGTGTGGAAACATGCAGGGGGGAAAATGACAAATCTTGGTAGCAATTTTTGATTGGTTCACTTTTTCATTTGCGTTTGATTCTTCATTGAATATTCAGGATCTCAGTAGCATAATATTATTTCTTTATCACTTGACCAATGTTTTAATCAAATCATTTAGTTCTCTGAAAGTGTTTCTTTAAAAGGAATTTGTCCTGTAAGATGAGCTGTCTGTGAAGAAATGTGCAAAATTGAGCTACCAGCTGAGCAATATTCACCTGAAGCTTATGAAACTCTGAAATATGTTAACCTAGAGTTCACTACAGTAACCAAAGGAACGACAAACAGAGAATCCACACAGAGCTAATCAAAGAGACATATTTACTCATAAAGAACAAAGCTATGCTTTATGTTCAACCAAAAATAGTGAATGCAAAGTAGTAATGGAAAAATAATGGGAAGATATAAAGAAAAGTACCATACATTTAAAAATTAAAAAATGATGTTTACTGTTCAGTTTTTGAATGCTGACTGTAATGTTCCTGTATTTTAAGGAGATGCCACCAAGTGCTAATATTGGATGATGACTTTGAGAACCAACCAGCTAGGTTTCCCTGTAGCATGGTATGATTCATTATATAGCAACTTAATAACTTCTATAGAATTATAACATGCAAAAGTATGTATATACATCCATCCATATTAGTATATATATACACATATATGTACAAATATGTACAGACACACTAATATTTGTATGTTAATGGTTAAATTTTTTAATAAAATTCAATACAAAGCAAATTTCAAGAACTATAGATGCTTTAGTACAAATTATAATTATGTATAATTACATAGGCTTTATTGTTCTTAAACCCAATCAAAGTAATCATTGATATTTTTATATTTCAATAGGAAGATCTAGGAGGAACTTAATTCTGAAAGAACCACTGAGGAACTTAGTTCTGAAGGGACCATGCCTCTTGCAAACACGGCCAAGAAATAAGTTCAGAAAAAAATATAAGCAGACAAAATACTTTGCTAAAGAACTGTGCACCAATATTTGGCTCTTCACTCATAGAAGACCCTCCAACGTTTGTTTCTTTTACTTAAAAAAGAATCAAACAAGCTATACATATAAGGTTCAAAGTCTCTCACAGATTATGAGCAGTAAATTAAAGACAGGCATAGAAAAAAGAAATTAATCTTCAAACCTCTCATGGTTCCCCTCTTGGTTAAGAACCTTTGCCTTTCATTTTACTGAGAAAAAATGATGTCATTTCCCTAAAGCTTCCTCTTCTCCCTTCTTTATTTTAAACCTCTTAGATGCCTTCTCCCACCTATTTCTTTCATCATTCCTCATTTGTATGAAGAAAAGTCCATTGTCCCATTTTATCTCATCTTCTCCAATAGAATGCTCCTTCAGTCATTTGCACTCTTTCCCTTGCCTATAATCTCTCGCTATTTATGGGGTGTTTTCCTAACAACTAATTCCATGGCTATATTGCTCAATGCTCCAAAATCTTTTACTTGTACTACCTTAGCAAAACTCCTTGGAAAGGCCATCTACAATCACTGTATTCCTTGCCTTTCATTCTGCTCTCTTCTTACCTTTCTACAGTCTGACTTCTGACTACATCATTTGACTGACAGTGCTCTCTCTAAAATTGCTAATGATCTCTTAATTGTGAAATCCAATGGTGTTTTAGGTACTCTCAATTTCTTGATCTCTGCTGACTTTGACACTGTAGATCATTCTATTTCCTTTATCCTCTTTTCTCTCTGTGTTTTCAAGAGACCATTCTCTCTGGGTTCTCCTAACATGTGGTTGTTTCTTTCCCTTTGTTGGTACTTTATTTTAATAACACATGTTGAAGGTAGATGTTGCTTACAGCACTATCTTGATTTTCAAAATTCTTTTTCAGCTCTTCCATGGCCTGAGCCCATTGAATATTTATTTTGGATATTTGGGATACAGAAGCCTTGATCTCTATGTCTTTCCCTGATGGTGAGCATTGTTCTTCCTCATCTGAAAGGATGGGAGGAGACACCTGTTCACCAAGAAAGTACCTTCTATGGTCTTATTGTTTTTCCCTTTTCTGGACATTTTCCCAACCAGTTACTTGACCTCTGAGTTTCCTTTCCACACCCACCAAGCCTCCAGATCTGCCCAGCCAGCGCTTGGGGTCTGAGATTCAAATGCTGCTCCCCAGCCTCAGGGCTTTGGGTGGGGGTGGGGCTGCTATTCAGTGTAAGATTAAGATCAGGTGCTCAGGTAGGGGCAGGGCCACCACACGAGGCTTAGTTCCCTCGGGGGGTTTATGTGGAGACCTTCAACAATGGATCCAAGCTCCTGCCTGCTTTGGGAGCCCCTGTCTGCTGCTGCCTCTACTGCTGCCTCCCTAGGGGGCCTGAGTTATGGGGACACCTCACTCCCCTCTTGACCTGCCAAAGAGACCCTCTCACTGACCTTTGGCACCTGTGGGTGGAGGGACCTGCTCGGCCACTGGAGATTCTGTCCCTGAAGCCTGCTCCCATGTGCTCCTCTTGGTGCCTTGAGGCCAAGGCAGGGCTGGGCTCTGCTCTGGTCCGGGGTGCGACGGACCTTTCATGTCAGTTTTTCAGGGCTCTCTGGAACAGAAATCTCCTCCACTCTGCTGTTCTATAGCTTCTGCTGCTCCAGAATTTGTTGGGAGTTCTTCTTTACAGGTATTTTATGGGCTGTGGGTTAGGAGCTAGCATATGTGCATCTTTCTACTCCATCATCTTGGCTCCTCCCCTACAGCACTATCTTGAATCTTCTTGTGTTCTATCTCTCTAGTATTTCACAGAGAATTTCATCATTTTCCCTTTAATTAATTTAATTATCATCTCAGTATAGGGAGTCATTGGAGTTAATTGAATGGAGAAATGGCATGGTCAGATCTGCATTTAAGAAAAATTTTTTTAAGACTGTGTTGCAATCATCCATCCTTCAAGTATTTATCATAAAACATACCTTCAACTAAATTCTTTTTCCCATACTCATTATAAAGTCATGCTATTAAAATAGGAAAATTTAATCATTAAATAAGAAAAAAGAAAAAAGGAATATGAAAACCAGAGGAGGCATAAACAAGATAAGAAGACTTGAAATGTTAAACTGGAAATTTCAAAGAAAGACCAAGCTGTACATAGTGGAGAATCATGTTTTCATATAATCTTATTTTTCTACTATTTGTATTGAGAATTTTTTTTCATTTTGATCATACTTGCAAATTTCATAATAATAAAATGAACATTTATAAAGAAAAACCGCAATTACTGTATAACATCATTTCCCCCCCCCCCCCCCCAGATTACCTAAGGTTAAGCTAGTGGAATTCAAGTTCCCAGTCTTTCAATGAAAGATGTTTGAAATATGGATCTTTGTTATGCCAAGTCATGTTGCATCAGTAAATATTAATTAAATACTACTGCATGTGCCTGGAATGGTACTTAGTGGTGAGGATACTAAAAGATGCAAAAGGTAGTTGATAATGTCAAGAAGCTCACAGTAAAGAAAGGCAATAGGGAAGTAATTATGAAAACACAAGATATATATGAGATAAATTGGAGATATTCTCAAAAGGATGATAACTTTTAAGGGCTTTGGGGGAAGGATACTCTATTAAGGTAGCATTTTCACTGGTATTTGAAGGAAGTCAGGACATAGAGATGAGCAAGGAGAACATTTCTAGGAATGGGGGACATCAAGTGAAATACTCAGAGTGTAGAGCTGGAGAGTCTTAAATGGGCAACAGTAAGTATATCAGTGCCACTGGATCACAGAGCATATGTCAGGGAGGAAAGGGGAGAGGATATAAAGGGTAAAAAGAGTGGAAATATAGGAAGGTTACAGTATATGATATGATTTATATACTTTTCATATTTAATAGTGGAGGTAATAAGAAGTCACTGGAGTTTATTGTAAAATCAGGGGATAGAGACATCATCAGACCTACACGCCAGGAGAATCGCTATTATAGCTGAGTTGAAGCTAGACATGAGTGGGAAGAGACTTGATGCAGAAACTTACTAAATCTGTCCAGAAAAAATCTAGTGAGGGAATAAAAGTCACAATTATGTCTTTCATTGAAGGACAACTTAATTAATTAGAGGCAGCCTTCATCAGAACTTGCAAGTGAGGTCAAGAATTTTTATTTTATATATGTTTTTACTTTTGATCAAAGCATCACAGAAAACCTTAATACTAAGGTGGAGAGGGGTTAAGATGTTATGTATACATATATGTGTGCACATATATGAATATATCTGCACATATAATTATATACTTGCATATGTATGCATTATGTGTGGCTTAAAAATTCATTTTTCTTTAGTTTCTAAGGTTCAGTATATATTCATTCATACCATATTTGGTTTCATGGACTTTATCATTCACCTATTTATTTATTCATTTAAAGTTGATCTTGTTTTTTTTCTTGAAGAATTACTTTACCTTATTTCAGAGAAAAGCCAGAATTGAAAAACACCAAAGTATCATGAATTTACAAGTATTAAAATCAAAACCAGAACTGTCTATCTGGTGATTCTTATCCATTATGAATTATGCAGCCTAACCAGCTGATTTTCATGCAACACCCCAACTGAAAATGAAGTCCAGCTTTGAGACTTTTATAACTTATCTGCAATAAAAGTCCTGTGAAATCAAAGGGATCTAAAACGAAGCAAATAGAAAATGATGTGTTTTCATCGTGTGAGGCCTGCTGAATTAAAAAAAAAAGAAGTTGGGAAAAACATTATTGCTTCCAGTATCCATGATTAATATTTATATAACAATAAACAACTTCACTGAAAAGCATGCACCTGGAGGAATTTTTGGATGTGCTGAAGATCTATGCTGTCTCTTGATAGGGAGGGATTGTATAATTCAGATGACTTATTTTATACAATATTTTCCTTTCATGTTATTGGAAACTTGGAAGCATCTCACAACTCTCTGTCTCTCTCTCTCTGTCTCTGTCTGTCTGTCTGTCTCTCTGTGTCTCTCTGTGTCTCTGTCTGTGTCTCTCTATCTCTCTGTCTCTGTCTCTCTCTGTCTCTCTGTCTCTGTCTCTGTCTCTCTCTGTCTCTCTGTCTCTGTCTCTGTCTCTCTCTCTCTCTCTCTCTCTCTCTCTCTCTCTCTCTCTCTCTCTCTCTCTCTCTCTCTCTCTCTCTCTCTCCCCCCCCCCTCTCTCTCTCTCTCCCTCTCACTAAGTAGGAATAAAACAAGAACATAATATTGTATAGTTATTGGTAAAGAAAAAATTAGAAGGTGATTGAAAATCCTCAAAGAGTTAACAATTTCTTGAAGAAAATGAAATTATATTGTTACAGCTGAAATCTATCCACCTCAGCTGAATGTATTTGGTAAGAGTGGAGGGAAGGAGAAAGTATAATAGCATAAGCAGAAGAAAATCTGTGTGGATTCCTGCTTGGAATGGCAGTTAATATGAATTATTTGCATATAGATTCTTTCTCATAATTAGTAATTAACATTTTTCTGGTGTCCAGATTACAAAAAGCAAATAAGATTGTACCATTTTCTCCTTTTCCTGATGTCTTTTATGCATTTATGCATGAATGTATATCACCTTGTGAGCATATACACAAACTCACAGGGCTATAACTGCCTTGGTGTAAAGACCCTCTCAGGAGGAAACTCAATCTAGTAATACAGGGTGGTAGCTTGTCTGTAAAGTTTGATCCTAAAGAGTTGCCTAATGTAGAGAGTTTAAATAACTTGTCCAATTTCATGTAACTTGAATGTATCAGAGGCAGGCATAGAATCAAACTACTTCTGTTTTTGATTCTAACTTTCTATCGTGATTCTGTGACATCTCTCATATACACGATCGATATAAAGCATTTTGAGTGTAGTTCCTATCAATTTAGGGGCCATTAGGAATCTATAAAACCAGATGCTCTTTCATCTTGCCTTCCATTCCTGTACACCTGATGAAGAATTCTCCAGATGCCACAGAGTGGAAGAACAATAGATAGGGTTATTTATACAGCTTAGATAAAATAGAAGATGCAAAATCTGAGACCAGGTAAATAGAGGAGCACTGGAATTTCCTCATTTCTATGCTACTTAATCATTGTCATTTGACCTATTGAAATACTTGATGGAACCCTGAGCCATGTATGTTAAAACTAGATTTCTCGGACTTTCCATACACCCTAAAGCTGAATATTTTATATACATGGTTTCCTCTAATTGGAATGTGAGCTCCTATCTCACTCTGAATCTCCTCTTTCTGTATCTCTCTGTATTTCTTTCTGTCTCTCTCTGTCTCTGTCTGTCTCTCTGTCTTTCTGTCTCTCTGTCTCTGTCTCTCTCTCTGTGTCTCTGTCTCTGTCTCTCTCTGTCTCTCTCTGTCTCTCTGTCTCTGTCTCTGTCTCTGTCTCTGTCTGTCTGTCTCTCTCTCTCTCTCTCTCTCTCTCTCTCTCTCTCTCTCTCTCTCTCTCCCCCGTTCTCTCCTTCCCTCCCTTGCTCCTCTCTCTTTCTGTGAGTGTATATGAGAGAGAGACAGAAAGAGAAAAAATCTCTTATTCTGCTTCTCTCTCCACCATAACTATAGCTCCCGAGTTCTGGCATAGACATAGTTAAAAAATTGTTTTTTTCATTCGTTTACAATAAGTGTTTCTTGAGCACAGCTTTGAAGAAATTTGAAAATACTACAAGTAGAGATAAGGAGAAAATGTATTTCAGGCATCTAGGATAATCAGAGATGGGAGATATCGTAGAATATCTTGAGTCAGGAAAAGCAAAAAGGCCATATTTGTTGGATGACATAGTTCGTAAACTTGGGTAATATACATTGAGTCTGGAAATGATTGCTATAGAACATTATTTCTCCATGAGAAATGATGAAAGGGACAGCTTAAAAAAAGGCCCAGAAGATTTCTATAAACTGATGAAAAGGGAAATGATTAGAATGCAGAGATCAAATCACATGTTAACTACAAATGTAGTATGAAAAGCAACATGAAAAGACTTAAAAACTCTGATTGACGAAATCACTGTTATCCCAGAAGGGAAAATGATGAAGTCTACACATATCATAAAATGATCACTCTGAATTTAAGTTGTGGAATGAAACGTATATTTTGGACATAGCAAATATGAATGAAATAAAATAAAAGGTGGAATGTTAGGAAGAATGGGGAAACCTGTGACAGTATTCCCTAATAAAATGAAATAAAAGGTAGTTGATAAATCATCTTTTCAAGTTAATGAAGAAGAGAAGGAAATTCGAAGGGTAAAAATACAAGCATACCAGATTTGAAGATAACATATTTATTGTATACTTAAAACATTCTGGATATAATAGAACTTCATCTTTCGCATATAATTATTTCTATTTTTCCTTCAAACATTGTTTATCGAAACTTTTTATCTGTGTATCTATTTGTTAAATTAAAAAAATAAAAGCTCTAGTCTCATAATCACACAGAAATAAAATATTTTATGTAAAAATTTCAATAAACGGTAGGATGTGACTAATTCATAAAATAGTTTTTACAATGTGAACAATATTTAGAATGAAGAGATATAAAATATTTCTTTTAAAATAAATGTAAAATGCATGAAAATTTTTAAAGATCAAAACTATCAGATGAGCTACTTCATAGGCACTCATGGCTTCAGACGCACTTCTCTTTTTTGCTCTTTTATATTTGTTAACATTCATAACAAAAATATTGAAAAAAATAAGTTATTATGTATAGATTGGCTAGTGTGTATTAGACAATGAAATTATGAACTTTAAGTAATTTGTATGATTTTGAAATCTTGGCAGTAGACATTAGGAGAATACAATGACGAAGTTAGGCTATCTTAGTTTTTTAGTTATTATTTACATTGTCTCTAGATTTCTATAGCATTTTTTGACTATATAAGACTGTCTGTGTCAACCAGACATAATTTTAGTTTTTATCCATTTGTTTTACATGTTAAAAAATTTAAATTTTGAAAATTGAAATTTATAATAGCATGTTATTATGATGGTAAAACTGTATCTGCATGGGAGGAGGGTGTCATATCCTTAGAGCTTACTGCAAAGAAGTCCAAGCCAAAAAGAAAAAGTCCAAAGATCCTATTTTTCCAACATACCAGCCTGGCTAATAGGCACTTTTATTCTTTGCCAGTACAGAACCAGAATCTAACACCATGTGTTCTACTCTACATAAAGAAAATATGAAATCTGGTTTGTAAGGGTTTTTTTTTAATATTATGGGGTACATAATTTTAAAAATTAAAATTCAGAAGAAGATGAAATGCCTTCACTGAATACTTCTACTTTTCCCCCAGATGAATTGCAAACTAATCAGGCTAACTTTCCCTTCATTTGACACGTCATGTTTTTATTTTTCCCTAGAAGAAGGAGCCCAGATAGGTGAAAATACAGTCAACACTCTGTTCCTTTAAGAAACACTGAAAATGATAATTTGATAATCTACTAATATTATTCCTCAATGACTGTCATGTCATACCACTCTGGGGTTTTGTCCACAAGGACCAGTGCTGAAATCTACTAATTTGCCATCCCCAAGAATTACATGAAATTCACTGTAGTGCTTTCTGTTCTGAACAGCATTGCCAGCAATCAGCATTATAAAGTCTAGATGTAGGTGGTAGTTTTCCATTTCTTTGATGATGCCTAGTGGCAGACTAGAGTGTAGATTTATTGGCTCTGCAGTGTTGGCAGCAATAAATTAAACTAGATTGACAAGTGAAAGCAAGAGCATTGGTTTGTGCAATAACAAGGTTACTTTTCTTTGGCAGGTATAAGCCTTTTCTAGGCAATAATTACATCTGATATGGAAATATACACAGAACAAAATCTATGGACCAAATGAGAAATTAACTTTTTTCTCCCAAAATTTGATCGTATCTATTCAGCTGATATATTCAGTTGTGTCCATTATAATTAGTTAGCTAAACTACAATATTCAGATTTTATCATAGAATTAAGGATTTCATTGAAACTTATGATAAATAAAGAATTTCCTCATCACAACAGATTTCATTCTCAACTGGATTTTCTAGTGTTGAAAATAAAGCTGTGCATTTTGTACATGAAGACACATAGGACAATGATTTGATGATTCACATCAGGTCCCCAGCTCCTGAGAATCATTTTGCCTGCTTGACTGATTATTTATATTGAACAAATGAACTTCGTACTCATTCAACTCTCACTTCCACTTGCTTATTCTGACATTCCTGAAGATTTATTTCTTATGTTTACATCCTTATGAATAATGCTTTATATGAAATAAAGGCACCCAATGTTTACAAAGCACGTATAAAATAACACAAAGCACGGATTTTGAAATGAACATAAAACCAGACATTGGCTATTAAGTAAACATAAACAACACAATTAATATTTTTTCAGGAGACTTCCAACCATGCACATGTTTCATTTCTGAATATTTTTAAATCTAGCTATGTGAGAGGAAAATGAAGACTCCAAACTCATATGCCATCAGTTGGAAACACAAATCACTAGTGGTAACATGTTTACAAATAAACAACACACACAAACAAATGCATTATATAATAGATATATGTATATTACTTTCAATTCAATTCCATAAGCATTTAGAAGTTACAACCCTGTATGAGCAACTGCATATTACTGGGAATATAAAGAAAAAATAAAAATAATCCTTGCCCTCAAGAATTTTACATTTAAATATCAGGGAAAATGTAAGTAGGTGAATGAATAAAGATACATGTAAACCAAATACAAAGAAATTTGGGGATTGGAGTGAAAGCCAAAAATATTAGGAGATCAATCAATAAACATGTTTTAAATATTGACTATGTGTGTAATAAGCAATGATGATACAAAAAAGTGGAATAACACAGTCCATGACTTCAGAGAGCATACAATTTAATTTGGAACAGCATATAAACACATACATAAATAATAAACCATATGCAGAAAAATCTTAATAGAGGGAAAGCACTAGAATCAAGACAAATGAAAAAGGATTTCCTGGAGAAGGTAAAAGTTTCACTGGGACTTAAAGAAAACCAGAGAGGTCAGTAATCAGAGAGGAGAGAGAGAGATGCAGACATAGGGGACAGCATGAAAAAATGTTCAGAGCCCAGAGATGGAGCTCCTTGTTTGTGGAACTGCCAGGAAGTCTGTGTTTCTGGACTAAAGAATATGTGACAAGGAATAAGGGTAAGGAGTATTACATTATCTTTTTTTAATTTGAGTATTACAATATTTGTAAAACAGTCTAGAAATTTTTTAAGGGCTTTGTGTCCATTACTGTTTCCACTACCCAACTCCCTTGTGGGTGCATGATGTCCCCTAGCAGGGTCTGCTTATTACAATACTTCACCTGGTTCATAAATCCTCCTCCATCCTCTCGATAGACCACATTCTTCAAGGACTTCCAGGTCATCCTCCACAAAATGTTACCTGTGTTCTCAGGGCCTTGATGTATATTTTTATCTGATGTTTATTCCTTAACTCATTGTGCTCCTGCTCTTTCCTTTAAATCTAAAACTCCCTTTGTATGACTACTGAATTAAGTGAATTTCCCTCAGACTCATACTTTCTGATCCCCATACTGAAATAATTCTTGAGGTTTGATGTGATCGGAGCAATATTTCCTGGGTTTCCACCATATAGACCAGCTAAGCTATAGCATCACATAGGTCAGGCTTAAAACTGTTCTTAATACTTAAATGGCTCAGGAGTGTAAAAATCTGATCTGGTCAAGATGTTGTTTCTCTAGCTCCCAATTTTAAAAATGACCTGGGGCAAAGCAATTTCTGAAATGCTTCCTCAGCCTGACCTGGGATCTGATTTGGGATCTGACCTGGGATCATCATGAGTAGAAAAAATGTGGGGGAGTCGAACCCAAAAGAATCAAGGGAGTAGCCTTAGTTCATATCATTTTTCATGCTATGCCTAAAGAAACTTAAATATTTAGAGTTCTGCCAATGTGTCATTTCATTTTAATCTCATACTGGAGGTACTAGTCCACCTTGATCCAGGCAAGGTTTTTATTTCCTGATTATCTAGAGCATGATTTTCTTCAGATTTTCAGTTGCAGGATAATCTTTTGGGTAGTTTTCTTGTTTTTGAGGGGAAAAAAAACTATTCAGTAAATCTTTTGCTGGATGGCTAGCACCTGGCCCCCAAACATAAGAATTCTAACCCCACTAGTTGGCCCCCAAAGCTTAAAATAGTCATTTATAATGATGACTAGTCATTAACATGTGCAGAAAAGGAAATGAAAATCAAAAAGCAATCAAATCCTCATGCTAGTTTTAGCATGTTTGTCTCTTACTGTCACACCTTTCTGCTCTAAGGGGCCATTGCTACCTTTGCTGGTGGGATGGAAAAAAGGAAGGAGACACTTCCCCACCTCCTTCCTTGCAGTAATTCTAGGATATGAAACCTTTACTTTCTCCCTTATTTGCTGGAAGCTCAAGAACAAGAACTAGGAGAGAGACTCAAAGCAGAAGTAGCTAAAGGAAAAAGTTACTTGTCCTTTAGTCATCCTTTCTAACAGGTTCAAAGAATCAGAAAATCAAAGCATCAGATAGAAACTCAGTTTATTCAGACCATACTGTAACACTAAAAGAAAAGTGGATATCTAGCTTTTAAGGTAAAGAAAACTCAATCCTTTGAGGGTAGACCTTGGACTTTGGGATAGTTATGAATATATATCTATATGTATATCTATCTATCTATCTATCTATCTATCTATCTATCTATCTATCTATCTATCTATCTAAATGTTCCTTATATCAAGCTTCTATCTGCCTTTCTGTTCCTCAACACATTATTTCTAATTTATGGGGTCAAGAATATAGCTTTTTTTCTCGATGTTGCATCCTTTAAATATTGAAATCCTTTAACTACAACTGCTATACCCCTACTTAACCCTTTTATTATTCAGGCTTAATTTTCCCAGTTCTTTTCACCAAATTCTGGTACTGAATGAAAGTAAGGAGAGTTTTCCTTCTTAGTCTTCTACTCTGGTTGCTTTCTATCTCATCTATGTCATTCCTTAAAAGTGACACATAAAAATAGAGAGAAATGATCTTAAGCATATCAGAGAGGAACAAAAAGGAAATGGAGATTGGTTAGTAATTCACCTAAAGGGTCTATTTCCATTTTAACATATATCTATCACGAAATGCATTTTTTTGCTTGTGTCCAGTATTTGGTTCAATTTTAAATTCATCTTACTGGCTATGGTACTGTTCTACTTCCATCACTCCACAAGGATTGCACAAAGGTCTTAGTTAAATGTTTCCCTAAAAGACAAAGATAGATATTGATATCATACCAATATTTTAAAAGTCTGTTTGGAGAAGTTATATCATGAAGTTCATATATATTTGTTCTGGTAGCCTTTATGGTTTAAAATTTCCTAGTGCTGTATTTAAGCATAAAATTCTTAATCCCTTTATCCTTTCTCAAAAAATTATTTTTCCTCCTCATAATATTATTATTGGGTAAGGGATGAAGATGCTATTAATCCTACATTTGCATTCTAGTTCAATACCATCTTCAATGACATTCATTATTCTTTGAGAATCTCATTGCTATTTACTAAGGAACAATGAGAAAGTTAAATGACTTATGGACTTTCACAAAAAATGTTTTTTTTTGTTTGAGGGATATTTATATATATGTGTTTGTATATATGTATGTGCATGCATATGTATATGCATATACATACACTCATATATGTGCATGCATCTGTCCATCCATATGCATATGTACACATACACATATATACATACATACATGTATATATATGTATGTGTGTGTATATGTGTTTTTTCATAAAAAGGTAGGAGAAAGTAGGAAAGTAGGAGGAAAATGATATAGGAATAGAAGAGAGGAAATCTTGCATTACCCTTTTTAATCTGACTTTTGATCTTGTTATTCAACTGAAACTACTCTCTAAAGTTACCACTGACTTCAAAACTGCCACATATGATGTTTTTTAGGTCCACTGAATCTTTCTTGATCTATCAGCTGCATTTGACAATATTAGCCACGTTCTCCTACTACACACTCTTTCCCTTCTGTAATTTTATGATACTGTTATTGACAGGTACTGGTAATTGCTTGACTCATTTCTGTCTCATTTACTAAATTATCCACACCATGACTACTAACTCTGGCTGTTTTCAAGATTCTTCCCTGTACTCTCTTCTTCCTCTATATGCTTTCTGGGTAACATCATCCACCTCAGTAGTTTTCAGTACAGTTTCTAGCCAGACGGCATTCATCATATAGATGTCAAAAAAGAGTCTGTCCCTTGAACTTTAGTCATATCTCCAACATGTTTGAAAGTGAGCTCATTACTTATTCCCCTAAACTTACCTCTCTTCAAAACATTTCTCGTTTTTTTAATCAAAATAAGTCACTGAATTTTCTTGTCTTAGGTTCAGAATGTTGGCATTATTTTTACTTCTTCTTCCTCAGAACAAATAACTAATCAATTACAAATTTTGCAGTTTTGCCCTTCCAGCATTTTTTGTATATGTTTCCCTTTTTTCTTCCACTCTCACTACTACTACCTAAATTTTGCCTCTAATCAACTCTCGTCTAGGGTATTGCAAAAGTCTTACATTTGTCTCAATGACTTAAGTCTCTATTTCTCAATAAACTATTCTTTTCTTCTCATTGGGGGTTACTGACTTAATTGAGGGGGGCAATCTCGCTCACTTTATGAATGATTATATGTGTCACTGCTAATAAAATGTTATCATGCTCCAGGAAACATCTCTAAGTTTCACTGTAATTAGCATTTTACTTGCCACAATTGCATCCATAGAAAAACAAGTTCCAAGTAGCAAACAAAAGAAGGAATTTCCTTTTCCTACACAAAATAACTTGAGAAAATTCATTGTGTATGTTCTAGAATCTTTGTAGTGATATAGTTTAATGGAAAGTTTAAGAAGTTAGGTAAATAAATCAGTTTCCTTCTCTGAAAAAAATAAATTCCAGACGAGACAGAGAGAGAGAGAGAGAGAGAGAGAGAGAGAGAGAGAGAGAGAGAGAGAGAGAGAACCCTAATGTTCATAAATTAATTATAGCTACAGGTTAACTGAAGTCATTTTAATTCAATAATCAGAAAGCTAGTGTCTATTCCCCTCAGAAAGAATGATTCAAAGAATTACAAATTGCAGTTCATTTCACTCAATTAAAATATGCAAAGCCACAAAAAGACCGGTTTCCATTTGGCATGGATGATTTTTGTTTTTGTAAATCACTCTCACTTTTGTAAACTAGACAAACTTAAATGACTATTTATTAATTAGGCAATTGTTTAAGATTTTTAGAGTGAGAAGTTATTAGATTTTGTCAAAATTCATGCAGATCATTAAGACATATCCTAAAGGCATATATTCATTCTATGTGCTGCAATTCCTAGCAATGACAATAAAGAAGTATATATGCTGATGTGGTAGATCTTATGTTTTTATTATGAAAGTTTCTATCAAGTGTTTCTTACTAGAACCAAATACAAACCACTTTAAAAATTGCATAATTTCAAAATTTTCCCAGGAATCATATTTTCCAAATCATAATTTGCCTGAGAAAACTTGGACTTGGGTCATAAGGGAAACCAGTCAAGCATTGAGAGCTTACATACATCCTTAATGGTCACTTGATCCTACAGTTATAATGGTCCCTATGAGGTTGATTATTTTTCCCTGAACGACAGAAAGTTTTATTCTATCCTGCATAGCAAAGAATGTGGATTTCCTTAGCACTGAGGGAAGTGAAACCTCCTCCATTAGGTCAAATTACTAAACAGTGTTTGTTTCCTTAACCCTCATTAAAGACTGTGTTGCTTAGTGTGTGGAATTCTGGACATATAGTTAGGAAGGCCTGTGTTTCAACCCTACTTCAGACAGTAATTATCTATATGACCAAATGCAAGCCATTGTTTCCCTATAAAACTTCATTTACTCATCTATAAAATGGAAAACATAATATTCCTGGTTGTTGTGAGCTTCAAAAAAAGTAGTTCTAATTAACCATTACTAATTGAATGTTATTCAAAATTTTGTGGCATCAAAGAAAAAAACTTGTGGTTCTTTTCACGTGATAATCACAAACAAGACAGAAAGTAGATTCAGAATTTTGAGATGGGAGATTTTTTTCTCACTAATTTATTTGGAATCATTTAAAGTAAGTTTGTTCTAAAATATGAAAAAAAATGTTTACTTAACATAGCATAACATTAGGTTTTATCGATAGATGAAAAACGATGAATTTCCTTCATTTTTTTGTGTAGGAAAAGGAAATAGATTCTTTGATTTTCAACATTGAACGTGTTTTTTGTTTATGGATGCAAAATAAATACTGTTAGAATGTACTGGCCAGAAATCATAACCTTAGGCCCTAAAAATGGCCATGTGCCACTGAGACCCATGAATTTAATAAGCCCATACCAAAGATGACATTAGAGCTGTTAATATTTCTCATGAATACAGGCTGTTAGAGTACATGGTGGCCTTACATTCCTAAGCTAGGAATGAAGCACATAATAAAATCCATAAGGCAGAGTAAATGATAGCTACTGACCTCAGAAGATTTCAGTGTATTAACCCCATTAAGTTGTTATAGCATTTATAACTGCATGATGAAATGCAGTTGATAGATCTATTACACTTTCAGTAGAGCATGGAATGGAATGTAACTTTTGTTGTTAGACTTCCCTCTTCCTGATCACAGCTGCTAAAATCATTCCAAACCACATCAGAAAACTTTGTGCATAGATACATGTTAATTGTTTATATGTAATAAACATGATAACTCTACCTAAATTAATTTACCTACTCAGTGCCATAACACTATAGTATCAAGGGACAAATTTATAGAGGTAGAAAAAACAATAATAAAATTCATTTAGAAGAACAAATGGTGGAGAATATAAAAATGATTCAACTTAAAACTCTGAAAGAAGGCACTCTAGTATTTTCTGAATTTAAAATATATTACATAGCAATAATCATTAACAGAACCTGATACTCAGTAAGAAATAGACTGAATCAATGAAACAGATTAAGTAAAGAACACACAATACCAATGCTTGACAAACCTAAAGACCCAAGCTTTGGGGATAAGAACTTCTCATTTGACAAAAATTGCTGGACAAACTGGAAAGCAGTTTGACAGAAACTAGGAATAAATCAATATCTCACACTCTGTCCCAAGATAAGGTCAAAATATGTGCATGACTTAGACAGTAAGAGCGATTCAATAAGCAATCTAGAGAAATCGAATACTTTACCTGTAAGATCTTTGGAAAAAGGGGAAATTTATTACCGATACTAGATAGAGGGTATCATAGGAAACAAAGAGGATAGTTTGGATTACATGAAATTAAAAACAACACACATTAACCATTACAAACAACATTAGAAAGAGTACGTATGTGCCAGCAGTACATGGCACATATTCAAAAACTGACTATGTACTAGGACATAAAAATTTCACAATTCAGGGCAGAAAGGCAGAGATAATCAATACATCCTTCTCAGTTCATAATGCAATAAAAATTATATGTAATAAAAGGCCATGGAAAGATAAAACAAAAATCAATTGGAAATTAAATATTATAATCCTAAAGAAGGAGTGGGTTAAACAAAAAATCAGAGAAACAATCATCAACTTCATTCAAGAGAATAACAATAATGAGACAACCTACCTAATCTTTAAGGATACTGCAAAAACAGTTCTTAGGGGTAGTTTTATATCTTTGAATGCCAAGATCAATTACTTGGGCATGCAGCTGAAAAAGCTAGAGAAAACAAATTGAAAATCCCCAAGAAAATACCAAATTAGAAACATTGAAAACCAAAAGGAGAGATTAGTAAAACTGAAATTAAAAAAACTATTGAATTAATAAATAAAACCAATAGTTTGTTTTCTGAAAAAAGTAATAAAATTGATAAACCTTTGGTCAATTTGATTAAAAAAAAGAAAGAAGAAAATCGAATTACTAATACCAGAAATGAAAGGGGTGAACTCACCTCCAGTGAGGGGCAAATTAAAACAATAATTAGAAATTACTTTGCCCAACTTTACGCCCATGAATTTGACAATTGAAATGAGATGCATGACTATTTTAAAAAATACAAATTGCCCAAATTGACAGAAGAAGTTGAACACTTAACACAATTCCATCTCAGAAAAAAGAAATTGAGCAAGCCATCAATGAACTCCCTAGGAAAAAATCTCCAAGACCACATGGATTTACAAGTGAATTCTATCAAACATTTAAAGAACAGTTAATTCAATATTATATAGACTATTTTTGAAAATGGGGAAGAAAGAGTCCTCCCAAATTCTTTTTATGACACAAATATGGTTTTGATGCCTAAACCAGGAAGAGACAAAACAGAGAAATAAAATTATAGATCAATTTCTCTAATGAATATAGATGCAAAAATTTTAAATAAGATTTTAGCAAAAACAATACAGCAACTTATCACAAGAAAAATACATTATAATCAGGTAGGATTCATACCAGGAATGCAGGGCTGGTTCAATATTAGGAAAACTATTAGCATTATTGATCATATCAGCAACAAAACTAACAAAAACCACATAATTATGTCAATAGATGCAGAAAAATCTTTCAACAAAATACAACACCCATTCCTATTGAAAACGCTGGAGAACACAGGAATAAAGGGAACTTTCCATAAAATAGTAAGCAGTATCTACCTAAAACCTTCAGCAAGCATTATATGCAATGGAGATAAGGTAGATGCATTCCCAATAAGATCAGGGGTGAAACAAGGATGTCCATTATCACCACTATTATTCAATATGGTACTAGAAATGTTAGTTGTAGCAATTAGACAAGATAAAGTAATTGAAGGAATAAGAATAGGCAAAGAAGAAACTAAGTTATCACTCATTGTAGATTATATGATGATATGCTTAGAGAATCCAAGAGATTCAAGTAAAAAACTACTTGAAATAATAAACAGCTTTTGCAAAGTTGAAGCTTACAAAATAAACCCGCACACATCCTCTGCATTCTTATATACTAGAAAAAAGTCCAACAGCAAGAGATAGAAAGAGAAATCCCATTTAAAGCTATGGTAGACACTATTAAATATTTTGGAGTTCAGCTGCCAAAACAAACCCAGGGACTATAGGAACACAATTACAAGATACTTTTTTGCACAAATAAAGTCAGATCTGAGTAAGTGGAAAAACACCAGCTGCTCATGGGTAGGCTGAGCCAATATAATAAAAATGACAATTCTACGTAAAGTAATTTACTTATTTAGCTCCATACCTATTAAACTATCAGATAATTATTTTCTAGAGATGGATAAAATAATATCAAAATTCATCTGGAAGAACAAAAGATCCAGAATATCAAAGGAATTAATGAAAAAAAAATGCTAGGGCAAGTGGTATAGAGCTACCACATGTCAAATTGTATTATAAAGCAGAAGTAATCAAAACCACTTGGTACTGGCTAAGAAACAGAAGGGTAGAGAAGTGGAATAAAACAGGTACTCAAGACACAGTAGGCAATGAATCACAATCTCTTGTTTGATAAACCCAACAACCCTAGTTTCTGGGATAAGAACTCATTGTTCCACAAATTTGCTGGGAAACCTGGATAACAACGTGGTGTAAACTAGGCATAGACCCATGCCTGACACTGTACACAAGAATAAAGTCCAAATGGGTTAAAGATCTAGGTGTAAAGATTGATACCATGTACAAACTGAAGGAGCAAGGAATAGTGTATTTATCAGATTTACAGAGAAGAGAAAAATTTTTGACTAAAGAAGAGACAGAAAGCATTATGGAGTGCAAGAAGGATAACTTTGATTACATTAAAATGAAAAGTTTTTACACAACCAAACCCAAAGCAACCAAAATTTAGAAGGATGTAGTATATTGGGAAAGAATTTTTACAACTAATCTCAGGGATAAAAGCCTCATTTCTAGAATATATAGAAAACTGAGTCATATATGCAACAATACAAGTCATTTCCCAATTGATAAATGGTCAAAAGATATGAACAGGCAATTTTCAGAGGAAGAAATTAAAGATATCTTTAAACATACAAAAAAATACTCTAAATCACTTTTGATTAGAGAGATGCAAATAAAAACAACCCTTAGGTAACACATCATAGCTATCAGATTGGCAAACATGACAGAATAGGAAAATGATAAATGTTGGAGAGGATGTGGGAAAGTTGGAACACTAATTCGTTGTTGGTGGAGCTGTGAGCTGATCCAACCATTCTGGAGAGCAATTTGGAACTATGCCCACAGGGCTACAAAACTGTGCATACCCTTTTATGTAACAATATCACTTCTAGGAGTGTATCCCCAAGAGACCACAAAAATGTGAAAGGGTCCCACATGTACAAAAATATTTATAGTAGCACTCTTTGTAGTGGCCAAGAACTGGAAATCAAGGGGATGCCCACCAACTGGGAAAGGCTGAATAAATTATAGTATATGAATGTGATGAAACCCTATTACACTATAAGAAATGATGAACAAGAAGACTTCAAAGAGGCCTGGAGTTATATGATCTGATGTTGAGTGAAAAGAGCAGAACCAGGAGAACTTTGTACACAGCAACGACCACAGTTTGCAAGAGATTTTTTGTTTTGTTTTGTTTTGTTTTGTTTTTGGTAGACTTTGATCTTCATAGTAATGCAAGGACTTAAAAATAAAAATAAAATTTCCAATGATCTTCTAAGGCAAAATGCCTTCCACATCCAGAGAAAGAACTATGGAATTCAACCACAGAATGTAGCAGACCACTTTTTTTGTGTGTGTATGTTTAATATTTTGGTTTGTTATATGATTTCTCCCATTTATTTTAGTTCTTCTACACAGCATGACTATAGTGAAAATGTATTCAATAGGTATGTATGTGTAGATCCTATACAGAATTGTATTCCATCTCTGGGAGGGAAGGGGATTGTAGGGGGTAGGTAGGGGTAAGTTTTATGGTAGTAATTGTAGAACACTAAAAATAAATAAAACTAGTATAGAAAAAGAAAGAAAACAGGAAACTGGTAAAAAATTATAACAATTTTCTTTGATTAAAGGACTCATTTCTCAAATCTATAAAAAAAGCAAAGCCAAATTTATAAAAATATGAAAATTGTCCAAATCATCAAAGGATATAAGCCATCAGTTTTCAGAAGAAGAAATCAAGGCTACTAATAGTAATGAAAAAGTGCTCTAAATCACTATTGGCTAGAGAAATACAAATTAAAACAATTTTGATTTCCCACATCCCACCTATTAGATTGACTAATGTGATAGAACAGTAAAATGACAACAGTTGGAGGGGCTGTAGAAAAATTGGAACACTAATGTACTGTTGGTGTTGTGACATAGTACAAATTTTCTGGAGAGCAAGTTGGAACTATAACCAAGAAGCTAGAAAACTGCAAAACCTTTTCACACAACAATGGCACTATTAGGTCTATATATATACCAAAGTAATCAAAGAAAAGGGGGGAACCTTTTTGTAAGTACAGAAGTATAAAAAAATATTTCTGTGATAAAAAAAAAATTGAAATCAAGGTAGTGTTTATCTACTGGTGAATGTATGAACAAGTTGTATATGATTGTGATGGAACATGATTGTATTATAGGAAATGATAAGCAGGATGATTTCAGGGGAAAAATGAAGAAATCTATGAACTTATGCAAAATGAATTGAGAAGAATCAGATCATTGTGCTCAGCAAAAACAATTTTTTTAAGGGACGATCAATTATGAAAGACAACTACTCTGATTAGAACAATGATACAAGACATTTTCTAAAGACTCATGGTTGAAAATTGTATCTATCACCAGAGAAAGAAGTGATGAACTCTAAATGCAATTTGAAATATATATTTTAAACTTTATTTTTCTGAGTTTGTTATTTTGTCTGTCTTTTCCCCAGTATGGCCAATATGGAAATATGCTTATTAAGACATCACATGTCTAATTGATATCAAATTGCTTGCCTTCTTAAAGAGAGAAGAAGTGTGATATGAAGAAAGAAAAAAAATTGGTACCTAAAATATAAAGGACTATTACAAATTTTACATACAATTGAGAAATATTTAATATAACAAAAAAGGAAATAATGGTTACTTTAATTTCATTACAAGTTCCAGATCAAAATGTGGCAAGTAGTGGAATAAAATGGAGTATCATGAGCCCCGGTATTTGGCAGCGTGGAAGGTAACAACAGTAAAACAATGGTTGGCAAAGACCACTAAAATGGATAGCAGGAGGTATTGTTCTGTGGCTTGATGCTGGCCAGAAACAACGGGTTATTTGAGTTTTCACTTGCTGACTCGCCAACCAGGACAATTCAGCCTAATACAAAAGTTATAAAGTGGGATGAATTCAATTCCTAAGGATATGGAAGACAGATAATAAAAATGGGCTGATTGTGAAAGTCATAAGGTCCCATACACCAGGGATCTTCAAATAATACCTGGGAGTCATTTTTCAGATACATTATATTGAGGATTCTTTTTCAAAATGGTTGGAATAAATTTCTTCTGAAGTCCCTTTTACTCTGAAGTTCTTTAATTTAATTAAAAGTATGTGAATTCCTATTTTGGATGGTAAATAATTTCCCAAAATATTTCATTTTGTTTTCCTTTTCACCCACAGTAGTATGAATATACCACACAATTTTCAGGCAATATGGTGACAATCTATGAGATTTTGATGATATATTGAAATTATAATCTTTACCAGTCTTTTTACAGATTATTTCATGTGATATGAACATCCCTGTATAAGCTACTTATCTTTGCAGATTATTTCCAATGCAGACTTTTTACAATGGCAATTAAAGTATCAGGGCATCCTTTCTGATTTTGCTTTACTTGGGGGACCAAAAGTTAAAGTAATATAGGAGAAGATAATTTAATTTTTTCACCCTTTATATCAGTATGTAGGGAACTGATAAAATTCAAACAGTGTTGTTAAGCATGTCTAATCTCCTGGAATTTGTGATTAGCAGTGGACCACCCATAGTGCAACAGCTGTTGCCATCAAAGGCTGCAGCTGTGCTAAGAGGCATATCTCCCATCAGGGGGCTCCACCTATCAGTGGGGTAACAATGCTTGCCCATCTCCATGATAGCAGGGATGAAAAGAAAAAGGAGACAGGTACTATCTTTCCTGGTTAATGTCAGCTCATTTCTAGCCACTGGGTTTTCCTCAGCCTTTTTGTTGAAGTTGCATTGAAACTAAACTACTGGAGGTGACATCGGGCAAGCTATGCAACCTGATAGGTCACCACCCCGTTAACTTTAAGGGGTTCTTACTCTCTTTGTTCTTTTTGAGTTTTGTCTGTAAGAGGAACAAATATTAACAGAAAAAGTGTGAGTAAATTATCCAAATAGATGCAAATCCAGGTGCAAATGTCTCATGAATTTTTTTTATGGCCATTATCATTAAAACAGTTTTAAGTGAGTGACCCTTTATAGGAAAGTGAGAAGATCGAAGAAACGTACGATTTTGTTGAAAAAGACAAAAACATTGTGAGTAAAGTGGATTTGGAATGTGATAAGGAATATGATGTGGGGAGAAGTGAGAAGGGAATATGAAACCCTTTGAAAATAACTGTTTGAAATTATTAACTTTGGTGGGGAAAGTCAAGATGGCAGAGATAAGTTAGAGATTTCCCTGAGTTCTCCCCAAAACTGATCCTAAGATCATTAAATAATGCCATAAAAGAAAATCTGGAGAGGCAGAACACAGAGAAAGATGGGGTGAAACAATTTTCTAGCAGAAGACAATGTAGAAAATCATCAGGAAAGGTCTGTCACATCAGAGTGAAAGCAGAATGCAGTTCAGTGCAGCCTATGTTGGCACATAAAAGGTTATAGCAAACCAGGAGTAGGCCATGGGAGTGAATGAATCAGCAGGAGCAGCAGAGGTTGCTTCTGGAGCTCTCAGCCCACATATGTTAAGGGATCAAGTAACTGGTCAGAAAGAGATTACAGAGGTATCTTTGCTAGGACTGGGGAGAGGAATCCACATTTGGATCCAGATCCAATTCCTGAGTAACAGTCTCAGCACTAGAAGAAGCATTAGAACACCGGAGTTTTTGACTTCAGTGGAGCAGCTACCTTTACCACAGTTGCAGGGCTAAAAAGGGTCCTTGTGGTCATTCACAGACAAATAACACCTTAAAAAACAAAAGAGGTACAAAAATTCAGTGAGGAGAAGAATGCCTTGAAAAAAACAGAATTGGCCAAATGGAAAAAAAAAAAAAGATATACTTTAAAAACACTGAAGAGAAGAATTCCTTAAACTGCAGAATTATTCAAGTGGAAAAGGAGGTACAAAACCCCACTAAAGAAAATAATTCTTTGAAAATTAGAATCAAACAAGTGGATTCTATGAGACATCACCAATAATATATAGAAAAAAGAATTCAAAAAATGGAAGACAATGTGAAATATCTCATCAGACAAAGAACTGACATGAAAAGCAGATCATAGGCAGACAATTTAAAAACTATTGGATGTCCTGAAAAACATGATAAAAAAGAAGATCTTGGACATTATTTTTCAAGTAATTGTCAAGGAAAACTCCTCTGATATTCTAGAGTCAGAGATAAAAATAGAAATTGAAAGAATCCACCCATCACCTCCTGAGAGAGTTCCTCAAATGAAAACTCTCAGGAATATTATAGCCAAATTCCAGATATCCAAGATCAAGGAGAAAATATTGCAAGCAGACAGAAAGAAATAATTCAAGTATTGTAGAGCCATAGTCAGGATAACCAAGATTTAGGAACTTATACTTTAAAGGAATGCAGGACATTCTTATTCAAGGAATATGACATCATGGAGGACAAAGGAGCTAGGATTACAATCAATAATCACCTTCCCAGCAAAGATGAGTACAATCCTTGGAGGGAAAGGGGGTGGCTATTGAATGAAGTAGAGGATTTTCAAGTATTTTTCATGAAAAATCAAATAAGAATTTGACTTCCAAATACAACACTCAAGAAAACCTTAAAAAAAGGTAAAAAGGAAAAAAAAATCATAAGGGACTTGACGTGATTAAATTGTTTACCTACCTAAATTAGATCATAAGAACTCTCTCATTATTCATGTTGTTAGAAAGAATATATGTAGATAGAAGGCACAGGTGTGAGATGAACGTGATGTGATGATATCTAAAAAATAAAATTAAAGCCTGAGAAGGAGGAATGCTTTGGAGTCAAAAGGAAAAGGGAGAGGTAGAATCACATAAATTATCTCACGTTGTTGTTGTTGTGCTTGTCCTTCATTCTGGGAGAGGAATATGCCATTAAGATGATGACATGACTTGCAGTTGACTTTGATTTGAGTTAGGGAAGGTTGTACAAGGTCACCAACCTCATTTTCTTCTCTTGAGCCATCTGGGTCCAGTGGCCTGATATTCATCAGGATGACTGGAGATGGCCCAAGATGCAATGTGAGGGCCTGGCTCTTTCAGGTAAAGGTCTTATCACATTCTCACTTTGAGGGAGATACACGCATTTGATGAACAGGGTTTTTTAAGTAGTTACTCAAGGAATGGCCCCTTTAGTCAAAAAAATGCTCAAACTGGAAGGGGAAGATATTCAAGGTTCCTGGGTAAAAGAGAAACAGTTACTATTTTTAATAATATATAAAAGCAAGAAAGATCTTTTACTGGGAGGGGAAGATGGGGGAGTTGCAGGGAGCACTTTAACATTACTCTCATTGGAATTGGTACAAAGGGGAAATAATATACATACTCAGTTAGGTATAAAAATATATCTTATCCTATAGGAAAGTAGGAAAGGATAGGAGAAGGAGTGAGTGTTCATAAAAGGGAGGGCAGGTTGGAGGAGGCAGTAGTCAGAAGGAAAACACGTTTGAGGAGGAAGAGAGAACAGAATAAACAGGAGGAAAATAGGATGGTGGCAGATACAGTTAGTAATCCTAACTGTGATAAAAAATAAAGTTTTCTCTGATAAAGACTTTATCTCTCAAATGTACAGAAAAAAATGAGCTAAATTTTCAAAATTAAGAGTCATTCTTCAATCAACAAGCGATCAAAAAAATGTGATCAGTTTTCCCATGAAGTAATCAAAGTTCTCTGCAGCCATATTAAAAAAAAATTCTCTGAATCACTGCTGATTGGAGAACACAAGTTAAAACAATTCTGAACTCCTACCTCATACCTATTAGATTGGCTAATAGAACAGAAAAGTTAAATAACAAATATTGGAAAGAATGTGGGAAAATTGAGATATTGGTTGACTGGTACACTTGTAAATTGATTGGACCATTATGTACAGCAATTTGGATTAATGCCAAAGACCTGTAAAACCATAAATATCCTTTGACATACAATACCACTACTAGGCGTGTATCTCAAAAGAGATGAAAAAAAGGAAAAGTACTTACATGAACCAAAATATTTATAGTAGCTCTTTTCTGGTGGCAAAAATTTGAAATTGAGGGCATGCCCCTCATTGGAGGAAAGACATAAACAAATTGTGATGCATGATTTTGATGGAATACTATTGTGCTATAATAAATGATGAGCTAGAAGCTCTCAGAAAAACCTGAATTTAAATGAACTGATGCAAAGTGAAATGCTTAGAACTAGGAGAACATTATGTAAAATAACAGCAGTATTGTAAGATTGTCACACTGAATAACTTAGCTATTCTCAGCAATAAAATTATCTAAGACAACTCTGAAGGGCTCAGGACTGGAATTTGCTTTCACTCCCCAGAGAAAGAGCTGATGGAGTCTTAATACAGATGGAAGCATGCTTTCAAAAATTTCTTTATTTTTCTTGAGTTTTTGTTTTGGTCTGTTTTCTTTTACAACGTGAGAAAATTTGGAAATATATTTTGCATGATTGCACATGTTTATTCTATATCAAATTGCTTGCCTTCTCAATAAAGGGGGTTGGAAGGAATGAGGGAATTTGTAACTCAATTTAAAAAATGAATGTTGAAAATTGTTTTTTATATGTAATTAGGGAAAATACTAAATAAAAAAATAATAGTGAAAAAAGGAAAAAAAAATATTAACTGAAACTCATAGTCTGCTTTCTTGACTGGACTGAGCCAAATTCCACAAAATCTAACCTGCTGTTTTTGTTTCCACATGTCTACATAGTTACTAATGAGAAGAAGACCACTGCTACCCTCTTGGTACAGTTAAAAGTCCAAATCTAGTTCACCTTCTTGGGACTCTGATACCCTGATACAGAGGCTCATTTCTGTGATGAATCCTCCAGGAGAAGGCTTTTGAAGACTTTTAATCTTTAGGCAGTTTTGTCAAACTGCTACAGTAGCTAGGAGCCTCCTCTTGGTATTTTGAAGAAGATCTTTAGGAAGAACCAACGAGACTGTATATCCCTAAGATAAAAACTTGAACTGAAAAACAGATGAAGTTTTTCCATTTGCTGTTATTTTTTTAAAGTGGTTCTTGTGTTTCTATATAAACGGTTGAGATAAGGAGTGGAGTAGGAAAGGAGGTGATTAATATTTTCTAAATGAGAGTAACTCAGAACCAAATGTATGAATAAACTTATAATAATGTGCTTGTTTGCATAGATTACAAGGTCCTGGTAAATTCCAGTTAACATAAATGTATGAAAAGGGTGATCAAAGTTTAGGCAATACTGCTATGGGCATATCTGAGATTATGACTACTTGACATAATAAAATCATAATAGGTGACTGGAGTGGATATCGAGAAGTTTTGTGATTTGAAAAACATGGAATAAACCTATTTTCTATCTTGGTTCTTTGATGACATATTTGTGACAGTGTTTTGAGCCAAGAAAGGAAATTATGAAAGGCAACTTGTGGCATCAAAGTTCCTATAAATCACATAGAGGTGTGGGTCTTCTAAGGAAGACGTAGCTTCTCAGCACCTACATATCAATTAAATGGCTTAGAGAGGTTGGTTCACTTTAACTAGGCTTAGATTTCTGGTAATAAATACGTTAAGTTTATATTTATCTTATTTATTTTGTGCTTTCCTAGAGGTAAGAGATTATATGAAAATTTTTATGTTTTCATGTTAAACATGGATATGTATCAATGTGTATCTATTTGCCCAGATATGAGCTGTTACTTAAGAGAACACTGAAACTAAACAAATACAAGATTTGAGTGGTCATTTGGTTGACAATGTGTTTGAACTTGGACTTCTAGGATTGTGTTTTGGACATGTGGAGGGAGAGAGAATCCAGAAGGAAGAATGTTCTCCATCTTGGGATGATGAAGACAGCCAAGGAAGTATGAAGTTATGTACCTGGTTTCTAGGGCTTACTCTTATAGTCATACTTGAGTATGTATCATAGAGGAGGGAATGATGATAACTATAATTTTAAATCACTGTCATTTACAATTGTAAGTAACAATTCCATTGAGAAAGTACTCTAACGACTATACACCTATTTGTAATCAAGAAAATTTGTAAGTTGGAAAAAGCTTAATAAATATAACTAAAAATAGACCCTGTCACCTACTAAAGATACTGCCCGTTCCCTGTCCTCAGGAAAAGCAGAGCAAGAGACTAGGAAGGGAGATAACATAATAATATATTTGTTACAAATATAATGTGAGGGAACCTGTTTTTGTGTATTTTCAATAAATATATACCCCCTAGATTATACTAGATGAAAGTGATAATTGACCCCATTCTACCTCCCCTTACCTGTTCATCAGGTAGTCTTCTATAGTCTTATTTTTTCCTCCCTTTTCAGACATTTCTCCAGCCTATTACTCGACTTTTGAGTCCTTTGTCAAGAGGAGGGTATACTCTGTGGGACCTGTAAGTTCTCAGTTCCTCTAAAGTGGCACAATCAAGGAAGAGGAGTTTACTCCTCTCCTGGCCTGTGCTCTCATCTGTGAGCAACTACAAGCACTCTGTTCTGCCCAGAATCTGCATCTAAAGTTCCCTCTCCAGATCCTACACCAGCTCTACCTCGTCAGCACTCTTCCTCACCTCAAGGCTGCCACTCAGGGCTGAGATCCAGATCAATGGCTCAATCCCTCCAGGGGCTTTAGGTGATGGTTCCAAAAATGGACACTGCTGCTGCAGTTGCTGCTGCCAGCAGGGTCAGACCACATTCCCTTCTTACCCAGATGAGAGAGCTGTCTCACTGGCCTTTGAAGCTTTCTTTTGCATTTGTGGGTTGAAGAATCTGGGAACAGCAGCTCCTTGGGCTGCCCGACCCAAGTCCTGTGAGATTCCACCTTTCCTGTTGGCTTTCCAGGCTAACTTGGGCTAGAAATCTGTTTCACTCTGTCGTTTTGTGACTTCTACTCCTCTAGGATTTGTTTAGAGTAATTTTTACAGGTATTTTATGGGCTATCCAGAAGAGAGGGAAGGGGGCTTCTACAGGTCTATCTTCTTACTCTGTCATCTTGGCTCTGCCCCCCAAGACTCAAACTTGATAAATCTAACCTCAAAATAAAAAAGAAGGAAGTTAAGGAGGTGAATAGAATTCTGGAAAAGGTAGACATGATAGATCTCTGGAGAAAACTGAACAGGGATAGAAAGGCATATACCTTTTTCTCGGTAGTACATGGCACATACACACACGCACACACACAAATGGTCATTTACTATGGCATAAAAACCGCACCACCAAGTTCAGAAAGGCAGAGATATTCAGTGTATCCTTTTACAATCATGATGTAATAGAAATTAAGTGTAATAAAATGCCATGGAAAGATAAATGAAAAATTAATTGGAAACTAAATAATCTCATCCAAAGTGGTTAAAAAACAATGATAGAAACAATCAATAACTTCATCCAAGAGAATGACAGTAATGACACAGCCTCCCAAAACTTACGGGATACAGTGAAAGCAATGCTTAGAGAAAGTTTTATATCTATGAATGCTTACATGAATAAAATAGAGAAATAGGAAATCAGTGAATTGGGCATGTAACTGGAAACGCTAGAGAAATAACAAATTGAAAAGCCCCAATTAAATACCAAATTAGAAATCCTGAAAACCAATGGAGAGATTACTAAAATTGAAATTAATAAAACTATTGAACTAATAAATTAAACTAAAAGGTGGTTTTTGAAAAGATAAAATTGATAAACCTTTAGTCAATTTGATTTAAGAAAAGAAAGAAGAAAACTAAATTATCACTATCAAAAATTAAAAGGATGAATTCACCTCCAATTCAGAGGAAATTAAACAATAATTTGAAATCACTTTGCCAAACTGCATGCTGATAAATTTGACAATGTCAGTGAAATACATGAATATTTACAGAAATATTAGCTTCCCAGATTAACAGACATAAAGTACTTAAATAATCCCATCTCAGAAAAAGAAATTGAACTAGCCATCAATTAACTCCCTAGAAAAAAAATCTCCAGTGCCTGAGAAATTTGCAAGAGAATTCTATCAAACATTTAAGGAACTGTTAATTCCAATTCTATATAGACAAAAGGCAGGTGGGCTGATTGGCAAAACTGGAGAAAAAGGAGTCCTACTAAATTCTTTTTATGATACAAATATAGTGTTGATGCTTAAACTGGGAAGAGTCAAAACTGAGAAAGAAAATTATAGACCAATTTCCCTAATGAATACATATACAAAAAATTTAAATGACAGTAGAAAAAATTGCAGCAAGTTATCAAAAGAATAATCCAATTTGATCAAGTATAATTTATACTAGGAATGCAGGGATGGCTCAACATAAGGAAAATTATCAGGATAATTGATCATATCAATAAAGCTAACAGAAACCATAAGATTATCTCAATAAATGCAGAAAAGGCATTTTGATAAAATCCAACATGCATTCTTGTTGAAAACACTGGAGAGAACAGGAACAAATGGAGCCATCCTCACACTAAGTAATATCTATCTAAAGCCATCAGAAAGCATTACATGTAATGGTGATAAGCTATATGTATTTGCAATAAGATCAGGGGTGAAACATTATCTCTACTGTTATTTAATATGGTACTGGAAATGTTAGCTTTAGCAATAAGAGAAGAAAATAGAAATTGAAGGAATTAGAATACGCAGAATAGAAACTGAGTTACCACTCTTTGCAGATAATATGATGCTAAATTTAGAGAATCCTAGAAAATCAAGAAAAAAAAACCTACTGGAAAAAATAAACAATTTTGACAAAATTTCAGGATGTAAAATGAAGCCACATAAATCATCTGCAATGCTATATTTTACTAGCAAAGCCCAGCAGCAAGAAGTAGAAAGAGAAATTCCATTTAAAGTTCTGGTAGACGCAATAAAGTATTTGTGAGTCTACCTGCCAAAACAAACCCAGGGACTGTATAAACACAATTGCAAAACACTTTTAATACAAATAAAGTTTTATCTAAATATTTGAGAAAATATCAGGTACTTATGGATAGAGTGACCCAATATAATAAAAATGATAATTTTATCTAAAGTAATGTATTTATTCAGTGTCATACCAATCAAACTACCAGAAAAGTATTTTCTAGAGCTAGAAAAAATAATATCGAAATTCACCTGGAAAAACAAAAGTTCCAGGACATCAAGCAAATTATTGAAAAGAAATGCTGTGGAAGATGCCTTAGTCATAACAGATCTCAAATATACTATAAAGCAGTAATCATTCAAACCACTTTTTATTGGCTAATACATAGAGGTGTAAGCCAGTGAAATAGGTTAGCTATACAAGACACACTAGTCAATGATTATAGCAGTCTATTGTATGACAAACCCAAGGACCGCAGCTTCTGGGATAAGAACTCATTGTTTGACAAAAACTTCCAGGAAAATCTGGATAGTAGTGTGCCAGGCCTAGAGGCCTGAGGGCTACCCGAATCTTACCTTACCTGTCCCAGGTCTTCAGTTGGCCAAACCGGATAAACGTATGAGAGAAGAGACTTTCCGGAGTCGAACAAGGGTTAGGCTTTATTCAGGGTCCTGGTTACATGTGCAGTGGGAATTCTTCCTTAGGAGAGAGAGAGAAATCTCCCAAGGAGGCAAAGATCTTACAGTAAGAGATTGGAAGCAGAAGTGGAAGTGGGGAGAGAGGGGGAAGGGAGAGCGAAGAGAGGAAAAGGGAAGAGGTGCCTTCTGTCCTGTAAGGGCCCCTCCCACGCTAAGAGCGCCTTCAGGCTTTCCTGACCCTAATTAAGCTCTCTGGCCGCGTAGTTTGCACCTGAATACCGTGCCTGTTAGATAACAATAGGTGTGCCCAGATCCGGGTCAGTCTCGAGGGCGGGGATGCTCCTCCCATCACGTTTCTCACGGGAAGAGGCGGAAATACACGAGATAGCTCGGTCTCACTCCTCGATTCCCTGCTGTTTTCTGGGGGGCCTCATGAGAACTCTAAGATTTAGAAGTTCCCACCTTTACCCACCCTAGACTGTCCACATGGAATTGAGCTTCCAGCCCCAACAGTAGTGTGGCAGAAAACGGGCATAGACCAATGCCTGATAGCATATACTAGGATAAATCCAAATTGTTACATTAATTGAGCATTATGGCTGATGCTATATACAAATTATGGGAACATGGAATAATTTCTTTGTCAGATTTATGGAGAATGGAGAAATTTATGACACAACAAAAGTAGAGAACACTATGAAATGCAAAATTGATAATTTTGGTTACATTAAATTGAAAAGTTTTTGCACAGACAAAGCCAGTGATTTGATGAGGAGGAAAGCAGAAACTGGGAAAGAATTTTTCAATTAGTATCCATGATAAAGGTCTCATTTCTAAAATATATAGAGAACTGAGTCAAATTTACAAGAATACAAGTCATTCCCCAATTGATAAATGGAGAAAGGATATGAATAGATAGTTTTCAGAGGAACAATATGAAGATATCTATAGTCATATAAAAATGTTCCAAATCACTATTGCTTAGAGAGATGTAAATAAAAACAACTCTGAGGATTCACATCACACCTATCAAATTGGCTAAGATGACAAAATAGGAAGAAGATAAATGCTGCAGAAGATGTGGGAGATTTGGAACACTAATTCATCGTTGGTGGAGCTGTGAGCTGATTTAACTATTCTGGAAAAGAATTTGGAACTATGCCCAAAGGGTTATAAAAATGTGCATACTCTTTGACCCAGCAATACTACTCATAGGACTGTATCCAAAAGAGATGATTAAAATGGGAGAAAGGACCCATATGTACAAAAATATTTATAGCAGACCTTTTTGTGGTGGTCAAGAACTGGAAATGTGGATGACAATTAGTTGGAGAATGGTTAAACAAGTTTTGGTACGAATGTAATGGAATATTACTGTGCTTTAAGAAATGATGACAGCTGGACTTCAGAAAAACCTAGAAAGACTTTTATGAATTGTTGCTGAGTGAAGTAAGCAGAACCAGGACAACATTATTCACAGTAAAGACACAGTTTGTGAGGACAGTTGCTGATAGACTTGGCCCTTCACAATAATGCAAGGACCTAAAACATTTTCAAAGGGCTCGATGCATAATGCCATCCTCATTCAGAGAAAGAACTATGGAGTGAAAATTCAGAATGAAGCAAAGCATATTCTATTTTCTATAAATTTTGTTTTGTTTTTCTTTTCCTCATGATTTCTCCCATTCATTTAATTCTTCTGTGCAATATGACTAATATAAAAATGTATTTACTAAGGATGTATGTGTAGAACGCACATAAGATTGCATGTTGCCATGGCTAGGGAGGATGGGTAGGAGGGGGAGAAAAATTTAAAAGTTATAGAAGCGATTATTGAAAACTGAAAGAAAATAAATCAATTATAAAAAATAAAAAGCTAAACTTAAAAAAATCTAAACTCAATAGTAAATTTGTTATACAAAAGCCAAGAGAAATATATGGTACATACCAATGGCTAATTACAAGAGACTCAATAAGAATACAATGTTTACCTTTTATGTATGTAAAATCTATCTCTAAGATTGTGATTAGTAGTTAGGTAGCTCATAAGTGTGACTGGGGTAGATCTGAGTATAATAAGACTTCAAAAAGTAAAACCATTCAAGAATAGATAAAAGAGTAATTATCTTATACAATGAGGTGTAAGAGGAAGAACGAATTCAGAGGAATTATTTGGGGGAGGGAGATTGTTAGTTCTAGAAAACTCCTTTCAGTAGAAATGGGTTGAAGAGGGGAAAATACATAGACATCTAGGAGAGTATAAAAGTCTAAATTTAGAAAAAAATAAAACTCTAAGGGGACAGGGATGGTGGAGTGGATAAAGGAGGGATCTTTAGAGGGGAAGGTGAGGAATTAGGTTGAAAAGGGAATATAGAAGTGTGCTTAGATCTAAGGGAGAGGAAGGATAAGGCAGGGAACTTTAGAGAGGAGGTTAAGGGAATTGGTCAAATTGATGTACAATAGACTGTTTAGATTGAGGGGAATGGGAGGATAAGGGAGGGTTTGCTGAAGGGGGGTAGGTTAAAGAAAAAGAGGGCAAGGTGGCAGATATGCAGATATATGTATGTGTATATATGTGTACATATGTGAATATCTCTATATAAATGTATTTATGCTTAATTGTAGCCTCAGGGTGGTGAGTAGCAGGGAGGAACAGAGAAAAAAGAACAAAATATTAAGTGTACAGCAGAGAACAAAATAAAACCTACAAGGAAGCAAAGAAAAGATGGACAGCTTTCAATATAATGCACAGTATTATGGGTTTTCTTGAAATCAAAAGTTATTACCATATATTATGAATCCACCCCTACAGTCTGCTATGCATGTGACCTATTTTCTCTTTATTTTCTGTTTCATTTTACAATGTTGCTTTTTTCTTTTCTTATGTATTTGTTTAAATAAAAACGCTAAAAATGTTATATGAGTCATCTTCCCATTTAAAAATAAAACGACTTTAACTTGAGTCCCTTAAGACTTCTTATTTTGGGGGAAGGATGGAGCCAAGATGGCAAAGTAATAACATAGACTTTCCAGAGTTCTCCCCAAAACCCAGCCAAATATCTGTAAAAAATGACTCTAACCATTCCTGGAGATGCAGAACTCACAGAATAATGGAGTGAAGCAAATCTCCAGCACAAGACAGCCTGGAAGGTTGAAAGGAAGAATTTATTGCATTGTGCTGGGAGCACAGCACAAAATAGCATTTACCATGCTTTCACAGATGGTAAATGGGACCTGAGCAGGCCTAGAGAGACTAATCTCTTGCATCTGTGGCAATTTCTAGATTTTGCGTCCCCAAATTTCTCAGGACAAATTGGACAGTCAGTGGAGATCACCTGTGGGAAATGTGTGAGAGAATAGAGTGGTCCAGTCCCATCATCAGGGTGGCAGGTCAGGGAAGGAGTGGAGGAACCCATATCAGCTGCAGCAGAGGCAGCTGCAGATACTGTTTCTGGAGCTCTAGTCCCACAGACTGGGGGGGATTGAGCAGTTGACAGTATAACTCCCACTCCCACTGGAAGCAGGGAACTACCTTGACTAAGGTCTCAAAAGTCAAATAAATGACTTGGGAAATAGGCACAAACTGGAAAAAGAATCAGACTATAGAATGTTACTTTGGTGACAAGGAACACCAAAATATGGAAACAGAAGACAACAAAGTCAAAACTCCTCTATCCAAAGCCTCCAAGAAAAATATGAATTGGTCTCAGGCCATAGAAGAGTTTCAAAAGGATTTTACAAATCAAGTAAGAGAAATAGAGGAAGAGAAATGCAAGTGATGGAAGAAAATCATGAAATCATGAAATCATGAAAAATAAGTCCATTGCTTGCTAAAGGAGACCAAAAAATATGCTGAAGAAAATAACGTTTTAAAAAAGAGTCTAACCAAAATGACAAGAGATCCAAAAAAACAATAAGGAGAAAAATGCCCTAAAAAGCAGAATTGGCCTGATGGAAGAGGAGGTCTAAAACCTCACTGAAGAAAATAATTCTGTTAAGATTAGAATGGAGCAGATGAAAGCTAATGATGTTATGAAAAATCAAGAAATTATGGAACAAAACCAAAGAAATGAAAAAATAGCAGACAATGTGAAATATCTTATTGGAAAAACAACTGACCTAGAAAATGGATTCAGGAGAGACAATTTAAAATTTATGGGACTACCTGAAAGCGATGATAAATAAAAAAGGAACCTAGCCATCATCTTTCAAGAAATTATTAAGAAAAACTGCCCTGATATTCCAGAACCAGAGGGTAAACTGAACACTGAAAGAATACACAGATTGCCTCCTGAAAGAGATTCCAAATGGAGAACTCCTAGGAATATTGTAGCCAAATTCCAGAGCTCCCAGGTCAAGGAGAAAATATTTCAAGTATTCAGAAAGAAGCAATTTGTGTACTGTGGAAACACAATCAGGATGACACCAGGTCTAACAGCTTCTACATTAAAGGATTATGGGGTTGGGAATACGATATTCCAGAGTCCAAAGGAGGTAGGATTATTACCAAGAATCACCTACCCAGAAAAACTGAGCAAAATATTTCAGAGGAAAAAATGGTCATTCAATGAAATAGAGGACTTCCAAGCATTCTTGGTGTCTGTGATATGAAACTGAATATTGGCACTGGAGTTATCAATAAGTGTCAGTAGCACTCAATGCCAACAAAGGGTCTTTTTAATATGTTTCTTATCAGTCATCCAACTCACTTACCATCTATGAACTGAGAACTTTTGAAGCTGCTGCTTGTTCTGTCACTGTGATAGCCACCTTCAAAATCCATGGAAACAAGCAGCTGGTGCTGCTGACAGACTGAGCCAACTCCTACTATTGTGTTACAGTCTTCTCCTACTAACCTAATTTGTCTTAGGTGGGAAAAAAATCTCATCTTCACCTGTTGGCTTTGACTCTCCAAAATTTGATTTGTGTAGTAATTTTAAAATTGTTTGGAGGAGAATTTTGGGACAGTTCAGCTGGGTGGTTGCCTCTAACATTCCATGTTTCCTCTGCCCTCCCTCAACATTCTTTAAGACTCCAAGTTGCTAATCTACATTTCACAAAGAGGTTTTCCCCCTGAGATTTCTCCAAAACAATGAAATCATAAGTCTGAATCCACCTCCTCTCACTTTCCCTTTGCCTCACAAACACACACACACACACACACACACACACACATACATACATAAGTGAGTGCTTATGTGTATATGTATATATATATATATATATATATATATATACACACACACATATACTTATATTTGTATATATATTTTAAGATATCTATGTTTATATCTATCTATATCTATATAAATAGACATATACAAAGAAAAATGCAAATATTCATTGATTCAGAGATTAAAGAGATGTATTAGAAATTACTTCATCTAGTCCTTTCATTTGATAGATGACTGCCAGAAAGTCCAAGGAAATTCCTTGGGCTGGGATAAAATCCAAGAATTCTGATTCCATACTCAGGGTTCTGTCACTTTCATTGCACACTGTCTACTTAATTGCATTTGATATATAGGTTAACACCTTCATGAAAACTTAGTCTATGTTGTTCATTTTCTGTTTTAGTGTGATTTAATATACTACCACTCAGCACTAGAAATTAGTATCTTCTGCCTGAAGCCTCAGTTCTGGAGAGCAAAGAATGTTTGTGGCTTTCCAGAATATTCCTGATCATAAATAGCTCAGGGGCATCAACAAAATAATGTAAATACTGAGGTCAGATCTGGTAACAGAGGGTGCTAAACTGAAGAATCAGAAGAAGCAAGCTATATCCTCATGAGAAAGAGATAGTGGAATACCAGAACAGCGTTTGAGGAACAAGGAAGAAGAATGATGTTTGGAATGGGTGTGGGATATTAAACTGAACACTTATATAGCAGAATAACTATGAGCTCCTTAAAGTGATCTTGCAACTGAATAGCCTTGGTTTCTGACAGGTGTGAACTTGTTCTTATATCAAACTCTTTAAGTGTGATGTTCTATCCCATTCCCAGATTGGAACTTATTGCCTTTAAAAGAACTAAATATTTTTGAGTTTTATGAATTCTAACTCTTTTAAAAACATGCTTTTCTCCAGGAAAATCATCATGTGATTAATATGTACCATTAAATAAAATATTTGAACTTATACATAGAAAAGTAGAGAGTCCAAATTGCTTATTTTGAATCTATCTATATAATTGAATGGAGGTATTGATAATGAATTAGAAGTATCAACACAAAAATTAACATTTGTTTACTTTGGCTTAATAAAACTGAAGTCTATTCTGCATAGAACTGTGATTTTATAGTGTATAGTATAGTGTGTATTGTTCAGATTAAAAAAAAAGAGAATGATTGAAACATTGGGTCATATCTCTTTAATCTTTTTTCTTGCCTCAGCTCAAACCTAGGTCAAAAGCAGTCATCTGATTGAGATTTACTTACAACACACCATCACTAGGGAAATAGAAAAGTTTATTTGGAATGACCTTTTGCTACCAAAGTTTATTCTATTTCTATTCACTTTGCCATGCTTTTTTAACCTTGTGACATGTTCCTTTTAGTCCTAAAAGAAAGCTCCATAGAGAAAGAAAAAGCCAAAGAAGACAAAGATAAATGTTCATACTTGCAAATGTATTGTACTCTCTTTGTGAGGATATGAGATACACACATCTTTAACAGTTTAGAAACTTGTTTTTCCATTATAAGATAAGATAGCAATCGTATTTATACTATATTTTGAAAAGCTAATAGTATTCCATTTATTTAAAGATAAGCTTTTCTCCTTACTAATATACAATGCGTGTATCCCAAATCAAAGAAATCATGTGCAAAAATTATTACTCTTCTCCCTTATTCTATCTTAATTCTTTAAAAAAAAAACACAAAATAAATATTTACCATGATGTAGAAATAGATTTAATCTATTTAGCTGGATTTTTCTAGTGGTTACCTGCAATTCATATCAGTAATTGAAATAAGACAATGATAAGATGCATGTGTATTTGGTATATCTGTATTCTGTGCATGGGGAGAGGGACACGCCATCCACTTCAGTGCATCCCATCACATAGGGCTTGTCCACTCACGTCTTCTCTAGATTGAGTTGCTTAGTACAACTGCCCCTCATATTAACAGATCGAGATTCCCAAGCAAGGACCTATGTCCATGTAATTTCAATTCAAAATCATTAAGTGTCTTAGGTGTAAATCTATTTTTTGGGAAGCTAAATGCTCTCTACTCACTTACGTAGCTCCTGAGTCCCTACTGACATTTCTTTTCTTCACAAACTCAGTCATGCGCAATGATATCATCATTAACTCTTAAACATAAAATATATACTTTGTAATAAAGCAAAAACAACCATAATAGCTACTATACATTTAATATAAGACCAAAGTAGGAATTGTCAAATATCATGGTCCATAATTCATAAACTCAGTGATCTGACCCAGCATGTAGTATATGAAGACAGCCTGAATTTAAGGAAAAAGTAGTTAATTGACAGTGGATAGAACCCATGGTCTCAACTAAGGGAGGTCTGAGTTCAAGTTAACCTCAGATAATTACTACTTTGTGACTATGGTGAAATCTAGGAACTCTGCTTCAGTTTCCTCATCTGTAAAATGAGCTGGGGAGGGAAATGACAAACCACTTCAGTATCTTTGTTAAGAAACTCCACAGGGTTTGTCACGAAGAATCATATATGACTGACATAGCTGAACTATACAGACAAGAAGAAACTCAGCCTCTATTTGTCTCAGTAACCTCATCCATAAAATGAGGATTGTAATAGCTCCTACCTCCCAGGATTTTTGGTGAGGATGAAATGAGATATTAACTTTAAAGTGCTTAGCCCATTGACAGATGCATAGTTAGTTAGTGCTACATCAATGTTGATGATGATGATAATTATGATGACAACTCACATGCTTGAAGTACCTCATGACTCTCTACTTTAGGTACAGATTTTCTTCATGCCTTCAGGAATAATCACCACAGTAGACTGATTATTCTCGGCTAACAATCTTTCCTCCTTTCACTGGACTGGTCTCCTATATATTCAGTTTATTACTCAAAAGAATGGAATTCAATCCCCAAATGTAGCAGATCATTTTCTTTTGTATACATTTTGGTTTGTTATATGATTTCTCCCCTTCATTTAAATTATTTTATGCAACACGACTCTGGTGAAAATGTATGTGTAGAACCTATATAAAATTGTATGCCATCTAGGAGAGGGAGAGAGGAGGTAGGGTCGAAGAAGGGGGAGAGAGGGAAAAAAATCTAAGTTATATGGTAGTAGTTGTAGAACACTGAAAAACAATCTAAGTTATATAGTAGTGATTGTAGGACACTGAAAATAAATTTAAAAATATATAAAAAAACCTCACTGAAGCCTGGGAAAGTACACCCACCCCGACTCTCACTCCCACTGGAAGGAGAGTTCTCCCTTGACCAAGAGTTTGAAAGTCAAGTGTTGGGATGGGAAGATGAGTAAACATTATAAATGAACTCAGACTATAGAAACTAACTTTGTTCATAAGAAATATCAGGACATACAAGTAGAGGAAGAGAACAGAGACAAAAGCCTCTAAGAGGAATATGAATTAGTTGGAGGCCATGGAAAGACTCAACAAATTGAAAATTAAGTAAGAAGAGTAGAGGAAAAATTGGAATGAGATGATAATGGTGTGAGAAAATCATCAAAACTGAGTTAACAAATTGCTAAAGGAGACTCAAATAAATACTGAAGAAAATAAAATGTAAAAAATAGACTAGGTGGTAGAGCCAAGAGGGTAGAGTAAAATCAGGAATAGCTCTCCCCTCAAACACAGTCAAATACCTGTAAAAATGAGTCCAAACAAACTTTGGACTTCAGAACCCACGGAATGATGGAGTGAAGCAAGTCTCTAGCCCAAGACAGCCTGGAAGGTCTATGGCAAGGTCTATTTCAAGCAATACTGAGAGCAGAGTGGCCATGCCTCCACAGATGAGACCTCAGCAGACCTCGTGGGGACTCAAACTCTGGTACCTGTGGAAGTGTTCAAACTTCACAACCCCAAAACACTGAGGACAATTTGGAAGTTCAAAGGAAAAAATGTGCCTGAACTGTTTAAGAGTGAAGAGTGGTCTGGCCTCAGCCACAGAGTGTCAGAGTAGACAGAGGAGGCCTTGGCAGCCATAACAGTGGCAGGGACAGTGGCATCTGCTATTTTTCAAGCCCTAGGCCCATAGATTGTGGGGGTATCTGTAAGACACTAAAGCACCAATGAAAGCAGAGAACTACCTGGACGAGGAGCTAAAAGTCAAATGGCAGGAAAAAATGAGCAAAACCTGGAAAAAGAATCAGACTATAGAGTTTTACTTTGATGACAAGGAATATCAAAATATACAAACAGAAAACAATGAAGTCAAAATTCCTCCATCTAAAACCTCCAAGAAAAATGTGAACTGCTGCCATGATATGGAGGATTTCAAAAAGGATTTTGAAAATCAAGTAAAAGAAGTAAAGAAAAATTGGGAAGAGAAATGAGAGTGATGAAAGGAAATTAAGAAAACTAAGTGAACTGCTTGCTAAAGGGGATGCAAAAACACTGAAGAAAATAACATTTTAAAAAATAGTCTAACCCAAATGGCAAAAGCAATCCAAAAAACAAATGAGGAGAAAAATGCCTTACAAAGCAGAATTGACCAGATGAGAAAGGAGATTCAAAAACTCACTGAAGAAAGTTCAAGATTAGAATAGAGCAGAAGGAACCTAATGACTTTATGGAAAATCGAGAAATTATAAAACAAATCCAAAAGAATGAAAAAAAATAGAAGACAATGTGAAATATCTTACTGGAAAAACAACTGACCTGTAAAGTAGATTCAGGATAGACAATTTAAAAATTGTGGGACTACATGAAAGCCATGATTACAAAATGAGCATAGACATCATCTTTCAAGAAATTATCAAGGAAAACTGCCCTGATATTCTAGAGCCAGAGCCAGAAATAGATATTAAGACAATCCAACAATTATCTTCTGAAACAGATCCCAAAAAGAACACTCCTAGGAATATTGTAGCTAAATTCCAGAGCTCCCAGGTCCAGAAGAAAATACTGCAAGTAGGTGGAAAGAAAAAAAAATTCAAGCATTTTGGAAACACAATCAGGATAATACAAGATCTAGAGACTTCTACATTAAGGGATCAAAAGACTAGCGATATGATATTATAGAGGTCAATGGGGCTAGGATTAAATCCAGGAATCACCTATGCAACAAAACTGTGTATAACACTTCAGAGGAAAAAGTGGTGTTTCATCAAAATAAAAGACTTTCAGGGATTCTCAATTAAAGAGATCAGAGCTGAATTGAAAATTTGACTTTCAAAGACAAGAATCAAGAAAAACATGTAAAAATAAGCATGAAAGAGAAATCATAAGGGATTTGCTAAAGTTGAACTGTTTACTTTCCTACAGCATTAGGATAGAGGGTGAAAAAAGGGAGGGAAGACTGGAAGGGGAGGGGTAATGAGAATTATTTCAAGTTGAAGTGGGGGAGAGGAGAAAGATAGGGAGAAAATCTGGAACTCAAAATCGTTTGGAAATGAATGTTCAAAACTAAGAAAAAACTAAATTTAAATCCTAAAAAAAATCTTATTGGTTCAACTCAGAAACCAAAAGTTCTTACTAATTTTTTTTTTCTAAAATGAGGTAAAACTTATGAAATATTACCTTCTATTAAAATCATACCAGTTATCCTTAATGGATCATCTTTTAATCTCCAAACTGTTATTTGACTTAATCACTTTTATGAAATTTAAGATATCAGTTTTGAAAATTATTACAAATAAATGAGGTTAAGGATGACAATGCTCACCAGGATCAGTCATTTATATCTGTTAAGTGATGTTCTTTCAGTTTTCTATTTGGTCCTCTCAGCAGTCTGAGTTTCACATTTGATGGAGAATTTTTTTTAATGAGCATGAATTTTGACAGCTTTTTGTACACACTTTTTTGGGTTGTTTTTTTCAGGGTAGTATTTTGTGTCCTTCATAGTTAAATTTGATGCCCTTTTCTTCTTAAAATAGCATCTCTTTTCTGCCCTTAAAGACCATTTTCTTCCTCATTTAATACCAAAACAGTTCACACAAGAGACACATCATTTACAAACATGCATAATTAATCATACCTACCTACATACATATAAAAATAAAAACACATACGTACACATTTTTTAAATTTATGATTTTTAATAATATTTTTATTTAAGCTATTTGTTTTTCATAATGGTGAGATAGAGGAGAGGGAGAGTCAAAATATGCCATAACATACTGTAAAGAGTTCTGACAATGGAAGGAGAAAGTTTATAATAGGGAGAAACTGATCTCAGCCAAGAAATAGAAATCTATTTCCCCAAATTCTCACCACTGACTTCTAAGTGTCCTTGTCTCTTAATCACAATGGAAAATTTTCAAGTATGAGGAACCAAGATGAACAACTCAGTTAAAGTCTCCCAATATTTCTCTCCAAACAACTTTAAAATAACATATGAAATTGAATTCTAGACTGTCATAATGAACTGAAATAAGTTCCATAGTGGGCAAAAACCTCTCCCTACAGGATGCTGGAACTACCTGTAAGGGTGTTAGTAACCTCAGATGCAACTAGGGGGCACTGAATAAAAAAATAAGGGATGATGGAAACATAAGGAAGGTAAAGAAGACAGGAAAAATTTAGAAAGAAAATTATAAAAAAAACATTTTTATATGTTTCATTTGTTATGTAGCAGAATGAAAGTCACAGTGATTACATTATTTTTCAAATAAATGCACAAAATGCAAGCTATATCTGATAAGCCATCAAGTCCACCGACAGGTCTCCACAAGCAAGTGGTGGCAGGACAATATGTTGCACTTTGTTCAGAAGTACAGTTTGCATCTGCAGGAATATATTTGTGTTATGGCGTGTTTACAATGATACTATATAGTAATATGATATAATATTGAATCATCAAAATTTCAATGCTGGAAACCTCCACTCACAAAATTATGATAAATTAATTTTAAAATGATATATATGAAATATATTCATATTTTACATTGATACTATTTCATATTTTCATTATATTATAGGTATATATGTATTATGTATATATAATATGCATATGGTATGAATTAAAAAATATTAAAGGGATAAAGACAATAGATTTCCATGGAGCCACCGAGTAACTGTTTTTCTTGAAAAGGAGAAGATAGACCAAATTAGTTTGGAATCCCTGGAATTAAATGTCAGGCTAAGATTTTTTTCAGCTGAATACAAGTTAGGAGATCAGAAGGAGATGTTGGAGACACTGGGACAGAAGCCAGCTGAAAGCAAATGATGCAGTAGCACCACCATTGAGCCTTAGAGGCTGCTATTTCAGAAAGAGTTTTGTGAGCTCTGAGCCCAGAAACTGTGAGGGAATCAGACAACTGTTGAAAAAGAACTTATAGGAGGCCTTTTGCTAGCACTGTCCATGGCAGCTGGGGTTGTTTGGCAACTCTGGTGATCATACCCAATTCTTGGTCACATTTTCAGGGTAGAAAGGAGTAATTGTGGTCAATTACAAAAGGTTAGTGTCCTAGTAACAATTTCAGGCCCGGGAGGTGTGCTCACCCTAACAGCTTCAAGGGATCAGGAGCCCTAAACCTGTAAGGACCAGAGCACAGAAAATGAAAGCAGTGACAATGCCTCTCCCCCAAGCACACCACTTTAGACGCATCAAAAACAATATATTCTCATACTAGCAGCTTTGAAAATAGAAGCATAGGGGGGTGGAGCCAAGATGCAGGAGTAGAAAGACGCACACACACATAGCTCTAAACCCACAGCCAATAGAACATCTGTAAAAAAAAAAACTCCCGGCGAATTCTGGAGCAGCAGAGGCCACAGAACGGTGGAGTAGAGGAGATTTCTGTTCCAGAGAGCCCTGCAAACCTCTCGCAAAAGGTCCGTGGGCGTTATGGATGCGGAGCCGAGCCCAGCCCTCCTTGCGGCAGCACCAAGAGAAGCCGATCCGAGCAGGCTTCAGGGACAGCATCTCCAGCAGTCATGCTGGTCTTTCAACCTACAGGTGACGGGGGTCGGTGAGAAGGTCTCTTTGATGGGTTGAGAGGGGAGTGGGGTGCCCCCATAACTCAGGCGCTCTCGGGAGGCAACAGCGGAGGCGGGAGCAGACGAGGGCTCCCCAAGAAGGAAGGAGCCTGGATCCATTGTTGAAGGTCTCTGCATAAATCCCCTGAGGGAACTGAGCCAGATAGGCGGCCCTGCCCCCTCCTGAGCACCTGAACTTTATCTCACACTGACTAGCAGCCCTGCCCCCGTCAAAAGCCCTGAGGCTGGGAAGCAGCATTTGAATCTCAGACCCCAAGTGCTGGCTGGGACTGGGTGTGGAGAGGACACCAGAAGTCAGGTCACTGGCTGGGAAAATGCCCAGAAAAGGGAAAAGAAATGACTAGAGAAGGTTACTTTCTTGGTGAACAGGCATTTCCTCCCTTCCTTTCTGATGAGGAAGAACAATGTTTACCATCAGGGAAAGACATAGAAGTCCAAGCTTCTGTATCCCAGCCCACTCAATAGGCTCAGGCCATGGAAGAGCTCAAAAAGGATTTTGAAAATCAACTTAGAGAGGTGGAGGAGAAGCTGGGAAGAGAAGTGAGAGACATGCAGTCAAAGCATGAACAGCAGGTCAGCACCCTGCTAAAGGAGACCCAAAAAAATGCTGAAGAAAATAACACCTTGAAAAATAGGCTAACTCAATTGGCAAAAGAAGTTCAAAAAGCCAATGAGGAGAAGGATGCTTTCAAAAGCAGAATTAGCCAAATGGAACAGGAGGTTCAAAAGCTCACTGAAGAAAATAGTTCTTTCAAAATTACAAAGGAACAAATGGAGGCTAACGACTTTATGAGAAACCAAGAAATCACAAAACAAAACCAAAAGAATGAAAATATGGAAGACAATGTGAAATATCTCATTGGAAAAACAACTGACCTGGAAAATAGATCCAGGAGAGACAATTTAAAAATTATGGGACTACCTGAAAGCCCTGATCAAAAAAAGAGCCTAGCCATCATCTTTTACGAAATTATAAAGGAAAACTACCCTGAGATTCTAGAACCAGGGGGCAAAATAAATATTGAAAGAATCCACTGATCACCTCCTGAAAGAGACCCAAAAAGAGACACTCCTAGGAACATTGTGGCCAAATTCCAGAGTTCCCTGGTCAAGGAGAAAATATTTCAAGCAGCTAGAAAGAAACAATTCAAGTATTGTGGAAATACAATCAGGATAACACAAAATCTAGAAGCTTCTACATTAAGGGATCAAAGGGCATGGAATAGGATATTCTAGAAGTCAAATGAACTAGGACTAAAACCAAGAATCACCTACCCAGCAAAACTGAGTATGATACTTCAAGGGAAAAATTGGTCTTTCAATGAAATAGAGGACTTTCAAGCATTCTTGATGAAAAGACTAGAGCTGAAAAAAATTTGACTTTCAAACACAAGAAAGAAGAGAAGCATGAAAAGGTGAACAGCAAAGAGAAGTCATAAGGGACTTACTAAAGTTGAACTGTTTACATTCCTACATGGAAAGACAATATTTGTAACTCTTGAAACTTTTCAGTATCTGGGTGCTGGGTGGGATTACACACACACACACACACACACACACACACACACACACACATGCACACACACACACGCACACACACATAGAGACAGAGTGCACAGAGTGAATTGAAGAGGATGGGATCATATCTTTAAAAAAATGAAATCAAGCAGTGAGAGAGAAATATATTGGGAGGAGAAAGGGAGAAATGGAATGGGGCAAATTATCTCTCATAAAAGAGGCAAGCAAAAGACTCATTAGTGGAGGGATAAAGAGGGGAGGTGAGAGAAAAACATGAAGTTTACTCTCATCACATTCCACTAAAGGAAGGAATAAAATGCACACTCATTTTGGTATGAAAACCTATCTTACAATATAGGAAACTGGGGATTAAGGGGACAAGCAGGGTGGGGGGGATGATGGAAGGGAGGGCATGGGGAGGATGGAGCAATTTGAGGTCGACACTCATGGGAAGGGACAGGATCAAAAGGGAGAAACAGAAGTAATGGGGGACAGGATAGGATGGAGGGAAATATAGTTAGTCTTATACAACATGACTATTGTGGAAGTCATTTGCAAAACTACACAGATTTGGCCTATATTGAATTGCCTGCCCTCCAAACGGAAGGGGTGGGGAGGGAAGTAGGTAAAGAAGTTGGAACTCAAAGTTTTAGGAACAACTGTCGAGTACTGTTCTTGCCACTAGGAGATAATAAATACAGGTAAAGGGGTGTAGAAAGTTATCTGGCCCTATAGGACAAAATAGAAGATGGAGACAAGGGCAGAGAGGGATGATAGAAGAGAGAGCAGATTGGTGATAGGGGCAATTAGAATGCTCGGTGTTTTGGGTTGGGGGGAGGGGACAAAAGGGGAGAAAATTTGGAACCCAAAATTTTGTTAAAATGAATGTTAAAAGTTAAATTAAAAAATTAAATTAAAAAAAGAAAGAAAATAGAAGCATAGGAGAGCCAGAAGCTTAGGTCAGTGGCGCCCTATCTTGAGATCAGTAGAACCCACTTTTAGCACAAAATTCAAAGTCAGGAAATAAGTTGGAAAAAATAGGCAAGCATAACAACCACAAAAAAGACTTGACCATGAAAGAAAAAATGATGAGAAGGAATAACAACAGACTCAAAAAGTGACAACAATGTGAAAATACACAAAAAAAGGTTCAAAAATGAATAGCAGTTGAAACAGGCACAATAAGAATTGCTGTAATAGCTAAAGAAGAAAAAATTTTAGAAAAGAAAAAGTGGGAAAAGAAATGAGAATGGTACAAGAAAAAATACTAAAAGAGTTAACAGCTTGATAAAAGAGGTATCAAAATACTAAAGAAATTAGCTTAAAAATAGAATTGGATTAATGGTAAAATAAAAGAAAAATCAGTGATGAAATAACTTATTAAAGTTTAACCTGCTCAAGTGGAAGCTAATGACTCCATCAGACTTCAAGAAGTAATAAAGCTTAGTCAAAAGAACAAAGAAAGAAAGAAAATGTGAAATAGATCATCTGAAAAAACAATTGCCTTGGCAAATAGATTGCAGAGAGATGATTTAAGAATTATTAAGCTATTTGAAAGCCATTATAAAAACTAAACAGTCTAGGCATAATATTTCAAGAAATCTTAAAGGAAAATTATTTTGATATCTTAGGTCCAGACAGTAAAATAGAAATTGAAAAAATCACCTCTTGAGAGATATTCAAAAACAAAAACTTCCAGTAATATTAGAGACAAAATCAAGAGCTCCTCAGAGAAGGACAAAATATTGCAAGCAGCTAGAAAGAAATTCTTTGAATATCATAGAGAAACAGTCAAGTCAGCAAGGAAAAGAAGCTAGAATTACAACCAATAATCATCTATCCAGAAAAAAAAACTGCATATAATCCTTCAGAGGAAAGAAATGGATATTTAATGTAATAGAAGATTTTAACCATTGCTGATGAAAATACCAGAGGTGAAAAAAAATGACATTCAAACACAAGACTCAAGTGAAACATATGAAGGCAAATATGAACAAGAAATCATAAGGGACTTCATAAGGCTAAACTTTTTACATTTCCATATGGGAGGATTATACATATAATGCCAGGAGTTTATCATTCTTAGGAATCTTATAAGGACTCTACATGGATAGAAGAGAGAGGAATAAGTTGATTATATTGGGATGATCCTCAAAAATGAAGGATTGTAAAGAAGGGTGGCATTAAAAAGAGGGGAAAAGGTAAGGAAAGAAGAGAAAGTTGTCTCACATAAAAAAACATTTAAAGAATAGCTTATTATTACTAATATGGAAAAGTTTTGTATTACTATACATATTTAATCTATATCACATTGCTTTCTTAACAAGGGGAGTAAAAAGGGGGAAATAATTTGAAATTTCTTTTCAAATTGAATATTAACAATTTTTACATATAATTGGAAGAAATAAAATATTAAATAAAGAACTACTGAGAATGAATTTGGTATACATTTAGAATTAGACTACATAAGACTTAGCCACTTATTGAATGTGAGAGACCTGAGACCAGAATTAAAGATGAGTTCCTGGTTACAAATATGGATTAATGGCAAAATGGTGAAGTAATTAACTGAAAACGAGAAGCCTAAGAGAAGAGATAGGAAATTTGGTTTTGACCACATTGAACTAATGATATTCTCAGAAATGTCAAGTTGGATTAACAGGACAAGAATAGGACTAGAAAATTCATTTCTTTGGATCAATTGTATTACACAGTATGTTCATGAGGTGGATCCATATAGTGGATTCAAATTTTGCTGACTATATACTCTCTTAAACATATATGACAATATGTATGCAAAACTTCATCATCCAGTACAACCTCCTAAATACTGAGCAAAACAAGTTACTACTAATTAGACATATTTTCATATGGATCTTGTGATAATTTATGCAGCATCTTTAAAAAATATGATTAGAACATGAAAATTGGATTTTACTAACCTTAGAATTTTCATCCTATAAACACAACAGCTTTTCAACAAATATTCATTAGTACCTCTGAAATCCCATGAAAAATTTCAACATCTTTCAGAATTGTTGCTAATTAGTTTTTCTCTCTGAAGACCCCAAGTTCCACTTTCAATGTGTTAGAAAATGCTCTAGTGTTCTTAAAGGCCATGCTGGCTTAATATATAGTTTGTAAAGCTCACCAAGTAGCAAGGGTTCATGTACTGCCTCAAAGAAAAGATTGTGCCTTTTGTCCAAGAAATCACTTAGTTAAATATGAAGATAGAGTAGATGGCTAGCTAGGTGACACTTCACTCCGTTCACTTCATCAGAAGATGACACTTCTGACCATCCTAGTTCAGATCATCATTGCCTCTACCTCATTATTACTTTAATGACCAAATTAGTCTCCTTGTCTCAAATCTCTGACATCTCTAATCCATCCTTCACAGAACTGAGAAGTAGTATTCCTGAACACTAATCTTACCATGATATTCCCATGATAAATGAACTTCTATGGCCCTCTAATATTTCTAGACACAAATCAGATCTCCTTGCCTTTGTATTTAAAGTTCAACTTAACGTTTCAGGATTGCTATGTATCACCTCTCTTTAAGGACTCTCCCTTCCAACCAAACATTCCTTGTTGCTGTTCCTCATACATTTTATTCTATCCTGTCTCCGTGCCTTTGTGTATTTTTTTCCTATGCCTAGACAGTACTTTCTTCACATTTCTATTTTAGAATCTCATGCTTCCTTTTATTTTTAACTCAAATACTGCATCCAATATGAAGTTTTCTTTGGTCCCATCATATCCCAACCCTGAAATGACCATATGTTCACTTTGTATATATTGTGCTTGTACTTAGTATGTGTGCGATGTTTTCTGTTACAGATAGCAAATGCCTTTATATACCCAGTGCTTATCTCTTTACCTGGCACAGAGAAGCTTAAAAATGCTTGAGGAATGATTAGATCAATAAAAAGTAAAATAATTGTAGCTAACTAGAAAGACATTACTCAGGTTCACCTGGAAAAAAGAAACAAGAAACTGGAAAATAGGAATTCATCTTTTCTCTCAAACAAGGGTAGTAACTTAATGGCAGTCACCTCATTACACAGTCCTTCTGATGAAACTAAGGAAAAGAATGAATCCTGAAAATAATTGCAATTTATTTGAGGAGATCAGTTACAAGAGATGGAGATAAAGAAAAGCTACAATGAAAATCATAATACTTTCCTCATGAAGTGAATGTGTACATTGACACATAACTATTTCAATGCAAAGGGAGACATGACACAGCATGCCAAAGGTATGTTGGAAAAATATTTCAGGTTGCATGATAAAGATAACATTATTTGCACTCACCTTCAGTATATACACATTCTCCATGCTTCCAAAAGTGAAAAAAGCTCAAATATCATCTTGTTTTCTTTAGTGATTTTTAAAGTAATTTATTTTTAGTTTTCAACATTTACTTCTACAAGATTTTAAGTTCCAAATTTTCTCCCCAGCTCTCTCCTTCAATCTCCCCAAAATATCTTGCATTCTGATTACCTCTTCCCCCAATCTGCCCTTTCTTCCATCACCCCTGTCCCTTCTTGTATTCCCATCTCCTCTATTTTCTTTTAGGGCTAGGTAGATTTCCATATTCCCTTACCTGTATATCTTATTTCCCAATTGCTCATAAAAACAATTTTAAACGTTTGTTTTTAAAATTTTGAGTTCCAATTTCTCTCTCTTGCTCCAATCCTACTGAAAAGGAGAGCATTCAATAAATATTATACATATGTAGTTATGCAACAGTTTTTCATAAAAGTCAAGTTCTGAAAGAATAATTATATTTTGCTCCATCCTATCCTGCCCCCAATTTATCATACTCTTTCTTTGGACCCTATCCCTCCTCAAAAGTATTTACTTCTAATTGCTCCTTCCTCATTTTCCATCCCTTCTATTATCCCCTCACACCCTGCTAATCCCATTCTCTCCTTCTTTTCTGTATTGTAAGATAGATTTTCATAGCAAATTAAGTGTGCATGTTATTCCCTCTTTAAGCCAAATGTAATAAAAGCAAGGCTCCCTTTTTCCCTCTCACCACCTCACTATTCCCCTTCCTTGAAAAAGCTTTTTCTTGCCTCTTTTATGTGAGAGATAATTTTTCCCATTCTATTTCTCCCTTTCTCACCCCAATATATTCATCTATCACCCCTTAATTTTATTTTTTACCTATCATCCCTTCCTATTCAACTCACCTTGTGCCCTCTGTCTATATGTGTATACTCCCTCCAACTACCCTAATACTGAGAAAAGTCTCAAGAGTTAAAAATATTATTTTTCCATATAGGAATGTAAACAGTTGAACTTTAGTAAGTCCCGTATGATTTCTCTTTCCTGTTTACCTTTTGATGCTTGTCTTGATTCTTGTGTTTGAAAGTCAAATGTTTTATTCGGCTCTGGTCTTTTCATCAAGAATTCTTGAAAGTCTTCTATTTCACTGAATGACCATTTTTTCCCCTGAGGTATTATATTGAGTTTTTCTGAGTAGATGATTCTTGGTTTTAATCTGAGCTCCTTTGACCCCTGAAATATCATATTCCCACCCTCATGATCCTTTAATGTAGAAGCTGTTCAATATTGGGTCATCCTGGTTGTGTTTCCACAACATACAAATTGTTTCTTTCTGTCTCCTTGAAATATTTTCTCTTCGACCTGCGAGCTCTGAAATTTGACTAAAATAATCCTAGGAGTTTTCTTTTTGGGATCCCTTTCAAGAGGTGATCAGTGGATTTCTTCAATATTTATTTTGCCCTCTGTTTCTAGAATATCAGGGCAGTTTTCCCTGATAATTTCTTGAAAGATGATGTACAGGTTTTTCTTTTTTTTGATCATGGCTTTCAGATAGTCCCATAATTTTTAAATTGTCTGTTCTGGATCTATTTTCTAGGTCAGCTCTTTTTCCAAAGATATATTTCACATTATCTGCTGTTTATCATTCTTTTGGCTTTGTTTTGTGATTTCTGCTTCATTCTAAACTTGAACAAATTATTTTCTTCAATTAGCTTTTGGTACCTCCTTTTCCATTTGACCCATTTTGTTTTTTTAAGGCATTCGTCTCCTCATTGGCTTTTTGGATTTCTTTTTTCACTTGGGTTAGTCTATTTTTTGAAGTGTTGTTTTCTTCAGCATTTTTTGGTTCTCCTTTACCAAGCAGTTGACTTGTTTTTCATAATTTTATTGCATTACTCTCATTTTCCTTCCCATTTTTTGTTCTACTTCTCTTACTCGGTTTTCAAAATTCTTTATGAGTGCTTCCATGGCCTGAGACCCATGCGTATTTTTCTTGAAAGCTGTGAGTGGAGAAGCTTTGACATTGTTGTTTTTTGTTTGTGGGTTTTAGTCTTCTTTGTCACCAAAGTAAGATTCTATAATGTGAATCTTTCTCCAGTTTTTGCTTCTTTCCCCAACCATTTCCTTGACTTTTGAGCTCTTTTTCAAGGTAGTTCTCTGCTTCCAGTGGGGGTGGAGGGTGTACTGTTAACTGTTTGATTTGTCCACAGTCTGTTGGCCTAGATCTCCAGAAACAGTGGCTGCAGCTACACCTGCTGTCGCTTTGGATGCTGTGTGTTCTTCCATCCCTCTGCCATCTGCTGCCCTGGGGCTGGGACTGGATTACTCTACTCTCTCACACTGTTCCCACAGATTTTTTCCACTGACCTTCCAATTTTTCTTCAGCATTTTGGGGTCATGAAGTCTCAAAACCACTCCAATTACCCAAGATTCATATCCTCCAAGAACTACTCAAGTCTCTTCTGAGTTGATGAGGCCCACACTGGAATGTGCTCTGCTCCCAGTGCAGCACCATAGAAGTTCTGGGCACCTTCCAGTCTGTCTTGGACTAGTGATTTGCTTCACTCTGTCATTCTATGGATTCTGCAGCTCCAGAATTTGTTTAGTCATGTTTTACAGGTATTTGGCTGGGCTTAGAGGGAGCACTCTAGAAAGTTCATGCTGTTACTCCACCATCTTGGCTCTGCCCCTGTTTTCTTTTATGTAATTAAATAAGTGTCCAAACTTAAGATGAAAATTAATAGAAAAGTGCCATGTTTTACTAAGAAGAATGTATAAAAAGTCAATGGGGGTAGGTGATTCAGTGACATAGAATTTTGTCTGAAAAAAATTAGATTTTTTACTTGAAAAATTTTTTACTTGGTAACATAGAAGTTAAGACAATTAGGGGTCATAATGATTATAGTGATGGACTTGGTGCCAGGAAGATTGGAGTTCAAGTCTGATGTCAGACAATTATGAACTTTGCTACTCCAGATCTGCCTGTGTATATTTCTCCATCTGTAAACTGAGAATAACCATAATATTTACTTTGCAGCTTTCTTATGAGGATTATTTCACATAACTAGTCTATGTAAAATGTTTTGCAAACCTCAAGGAACTATAAAAATAGTAGCTATCAATTATTATTGTTGCTATTGATTGATTGCATTATGATACGATAGCAAAGAAATCTAATACAATATGAAGCTCCAATGACAGGCTTCTTCAGGTATAGGTATGTGATAATCCTGATGAGCTTGGTCCTAGTTAAACCACATCTATAATATTGTTTACAATGTTTGGGGGAGGAAAGAAAACTGTGAAAAGTATCATGTCACAAAATACGAAGAAGTGCAGAGGTCAAACCTACTCTGCAGAAGTCTTGTATTTGTATGATTATACCCAATCAATCCACATCATCAGAAGAGCATTCACAGATGAAGTCTTCAAGACAATAAATTTGCATAACCAAAGAAATCAGACAATGTTTCTGTAATGACATATTTTTATCATCGTCACAAAGAAAGCACTCATTTTTTAGATTGAAACAAATCAGTATTCAAAGAAATATTAGTGAAAATAAAGTAAAAAAGGAAACAGTACACATTAAACAAACTACAAAGAAAAAAAATCAGTGATCTAAGACAGGTACAGGGAGCCTGCAGCTCCATGCAATGAATACTTTTCTAAGGGATTTGCTCTCTGAAGTTTGGATTTAGAGAAAGGACTGCACTTGAGAACGTAGATGGCCACATGTGGCTTCGATGCTGCAGGTTCCCCACCCCTGATTCTAGGCAAAAAAGTAATTGTTGAAAGCACTGAGGGATTATTTTATGTGACAGCTTAGGGAGGAGTTTCTAATGTACAGAAGAGATTACAATGAAATTATTATCCAGGAAGGCAATTTAAAGAACATATATAATCATTTACCCAAATCTACTTCTTCAACATAAAATCTCTCTGAAATTTAGCTATGCTTGCAAAATAGACAGAATTAAAGTATGGAAACAAAAAACAACTAATTTTGAATAGTAAAACAAATTTAGCTTAATGTGATGGAACAAAAAAATAATACATCCTACACTGTCTATGGTTTGGTGAGGAGAGAGAAAGGGAGAGGGAGATAGAGAGAGAAAGAGGAAGACAGAGAAGATTCACTGTAATATCCTTAAGCCTGTAACACACTAAGAACCTCCTATGAATGATATATCATATTTCAAGATGCTTGTGAAATAAAAGCAATTATATATTAATCAATCAATCAACCACCATTTATTAGCCACTTACTATGTGTCAGTTACTGTGATAAAAATGGAGAATATTTAAAGGAGGCAATAATTCTCCTTGCCTTCAAGGAGCTTACAATCAATTGGGCTGTACAAATTATACAAAGTAATATACGACTGTTATCTGTTCCCGATTCTCAATCATGTGTTTAAAGTAGGATCATAGCATAATACATCTAAAACTAGAAGTAAACTTTCCAACGCAACTTTCTCATGTCATAGATGTTTTGCTCTAAAATAAAATTAGCTGATGTTGATTTTATACTATTTGATTTAGAATGTTGTTGTTTGTTTATAGGGAGATAGTAAATGAAATATTTTCAAGGGTGAATGCTTTATTAATGCCATAATTGCACCATATTTGTCTACATCTCCCTATTCCAGGACATTTTAGAAGCTGATTTGATAGAAATACTTATTAATCTATTTAACTTGGCAAACTGAGGATAATTAATTTCAGGGACCTTGAGGTAAATGGCTCTTGACGCAACCATATGGTGACTTGTTGCAAACTTTTCCAATTGAAATGTCACAGCTTCCAAAATATATAAACTCCTACATCATATAGGAATATGCATTCTCTATAAAGTTGATTCCCTGATCCATGCTTCAATCATGAATCCAAATTTTAAAGCCTTGTTGTTTTATCAGGTTTAGAAAATCTATTTTGTATCTGATTATCACTAACATGGAGTGTCTACATTCTTGGTTCGAATTAATGGGAACCCAGTGAACACTTTATCTCCTAGAGTTATTTTTTCAAAGGAGAGGGAATTTAGGTATTATCTGATATTTTCCCTAGATTTTATTAATATAGATTTTAAATTATTCAGAACAATAACTGTAATACTACAAATTTAAAATCATCCTAACAAAATTAATCCATGAAGAACTGAAGATTTCAAAGAATTAAATTTTGATGAGACAAAATAGAACAAATGATAATAAGAAGCAAGAAATACAAGAAATCTAAAGACAAAAAATTTGAACATTTTTGTTATTCAGAAACATAACATGTCAACCAAAAATACTACTGAGATTTTAGTTTACATAAAGGAAGCTAGAATTTCTGAGAAGAGAGAGGTGATATCCTCTCGATGCACTATCATAGTCAAATCAGATTCATATTGGTAGTCTAAAGAGAGCCAAGATGAAGGCAACCAGGATGGTAAAAGACCATGAGTCCATGTCATATAAAAATTAGTTAAAAGAACTCAAGATCCAGCCTCGAAAAGATCCAGGATCAATATAAAACACTTTGTTGAAGTATTTCTCAAGTAGGTGCTTAACAAATGACTATATTTTTTGTTAACTGGAACAACATAGACTATTTTCCTCCTTTGGCTTTTCCTCTAGCTCAATTTATTGCCACCTTTGATGTAAAGTACATCTTACCTCTTCAGTGAGTTCAGTATTGGGCTCAGAGTTTTCATTTCCATCCTAACACTTATCCTTATGCAGAAGACTTTAAATAAACATATTAAATTCTTTTTTCAATCCTCTAGGTTCCTTTTCCACAATCTATTCAGCTCCTATAACCTATACCTCTACTCCAGGAGAGATACATATAAGGATGGCATCCACTGTATCTTGTGATCACCCACAGGTCTCCAACTTCCTCATTTAAGAACTATGAAATTCCTTTTACCAATCATATTTATTTTACTATACCATCTTTCCTTGTGCATTGCTAGTGTGAATGAAAAGGTACTTATTAAATGCTGACTGTGTACTAAATTATGCATTAAATGATGAGGATACAAACAATAATAATGATAACAATAGCTTGCATTCATATAGCAGCTATGTGCCAGGTGCTTTAGAAATATTATCTTATTTGATCCTTACAACTCTGCAAGGTAGTGGCTGTTATTATTTCCATTTTACAACTGAGGAAGCTAAGGCAGAGGTTAAATAATTTTCCAAAAATACAATAGCTACTTTGTGTTTGATGTCACACTTGATCTCAGGTCTTCCTGAATCCAGGTCCACTGTTCTATCCAGTGTACAATTTAGCTGCCTGAATAAAAAGGAGAGGGAGAGAATTTATTTTCTAAATAAAAAAGACAACACACACAGGCAGTTCAGCTTGAAGATAGGTGGAAAGGTCCTTTCATAGGTGAATGTAGCAGTACTAAATCGGGAAATAGTACTGAATGAATTCATTACTAATTAATATTCTTCTTATCTCAACTGAGTTTTCACTGACTGCATTCTTTTCTTCTTATCTGAGCATCCTATTCAGAGCAACGACTGTTCCAAATTTTTCGTCACTTCTCAAATCTCCCTTCTCTCTCAGAGTCTCTCATGGTATATACTACAATGAAAAAAAATGGAGCTAGTTGCTTTGAGCTTCCTCTTTTCTCCTTCTCTTCTTCTCACATCCTGGTGGCATCATCCACCAAAATCTCATAGTTTTTCACTCTGTTCTCTGATGAATAATTGCTTCTACTATTTGACTGTCAAACCTCAACATATCATTAATTCCTTCCCCCTTCATATTCTTCAATAGACCATGTCCACTATCTCTACTGAAGATAGTGCAACTCCAATGGCTGGCCATGTTGTTAGAATGCCAAACACATGCTTGCCTAACAAACTGTTTTATGGAAAAATCACACAGGTAAAGTGCTCACATGGCAGTCAGAAGAAGTGATACAAGAACATTCTGAGAGTATCTCTTAAGAAGTTTGGAATTGATTGTGTGAAATAAGAGACACTGTCTTGGGACTGCCCAGCATGGTAAACCATCACTACAGAGGGTGCTGTAATCTATGAGTGAAGCAGAACTGAGGTTGCTCCAAAGAAATACGAGACCCATTTTTAGAGAACCCACTCCAAATGTTCACATGGACTATTTGTGTTTACCTATGATAGAGCACTCTGAGCTTATATTGCACTGTTGTACACACTGTGACTTTAACATAGTGATGTCATTTTTGTCCTCTTTGCAAACAAAGGACAACAACCACACAGACTATTTCCACTGGAATAATTTTATCTTTCTCAAGTATTTACTCTCTATCTACTCATTCCTTCTTTCTGTCCACAAATATGGTCAAGATATCCCATCCTTCAGAAAATGTTCTAAATCAGATCTTCCTATTCCCACTTGGTATAATCCACAATCTCTCCTGAACTAAATTTCATTAGATATGAATATGTAGTGTCTGTACTTCTTCTCTTCTCACTATCTGTTATTAATGTTCTGTTAATTGGCTCAATATTCAACTGAAACCATTCCCTCCAAAATTACCATTCATATATTAGTTGCCTCAGTGTTTTCTTTTACTTCTTTGTAATATTTGAATAGCAATATTTTGAAAGAGCAAATGTGCCCTTTTGATGCCTTAATTTATACCAGAAAGTGAATACATTCAGATATGGGGGCAGTAGGTACCTACTCCTTCAGTGTTGACAAAAATCTATTGATTATTCAATAGATGCTATATTTTATTCTGAAAGAAATATACACACATACATATATGTAAATGCACTTATAGATATTCTCCTTTAATATCATAGTGCTCTTGTTCAGAGCAAAAGTTGTCCTGATTATCCTCAATACCCTTGTCGCATAGGTCATAGGTGGGGAACCTATGGTCTCAAGGCCACGTGTGGCTTTCTAGGTCCTTGGGTGCTGGCTTTTGATTGAGTACAAGTTTTATAGAGCTTTATTAAGGGGATTTGTACTGTGTAGGTTGGATTGAGTCAAAGGGTTGCACTTGAGGACCTATAAGGCCACATGTGGCCTGGAGATTGCAGATTCCCCATCCCTGGTATAACTTCTTAGACTAGAATCCACAGATCCCCAAGGAGTTCATGGATAAATTTCAAGCAGTCTTTGAAATTGGATTGGAACAAAAAAAATCTTTATTTGTACTAACCTTTAGCTTATTATTTAAATTTTTAAAAACCTGAGAAGGGATCCATAGACTTAAGTGAGTTGCAAAAGGGGAGTGTGATATACATACAAAATGTTAAGAACCTTGCCATCGAGTGGTCTGCCTGTCTAATTGACCTTTTAAAAAGCAGCACACCTTCAGCATCTAGTATTTCTACCCTGGGCAACAAGCCAAACCAGGAAATATCTTTTTGATGGGACAGATCTTAAGAGTTCATAGGTATAATGCCATGCTTCTTTGACTTATGTATTTTTGTGGGCCTGATGGTAGGCACTCAAACATTATGATGTAGGAATTGTATTGTTCAAAGTATGATAACTCAAGCAAAAAAAAATCTCATAACTTATAGGTGTGATGTCTCACCTATAACTTATCAGAAGCCCTGAATTCCAGTGAGAAACTGACCCCCATCCATCTTCACATTGCCATTCAGCTATCAAAATGTCTATAAGCAAAGAAGTAAAAAGTGATTTATGGCAAGTTGCAAGATTCTAAGCTTGCACACTGCCATGTATGGAGCAGCGATCAATTCATGGTTTACACATTTGTCACAGAACAGTGCATCTTCCAACCTACCACCTTGAAATTAAGTTTCAGGATGAAAGAAACATATAGCAGTGCAATAGGGGGAAAAACTATATTTTCATTAGCATACAGAAGTCATTTAGTGCAGAATGAGTCAGAAGCCTCACATTCCCTTTTGGTCACTGCACTGTTCCCATAACCTAGGAAATGGAGTGAAAACTAAAAACCCAAGAAAGAGAAAAATCAGAAAATCATCCAACGTGGATTTCATTACATGATGTTCAAATACTGAGCTTTGACAAACCCTTCACTTTCCATTTCTGAAGGAGAACTGTGTTTCCTCTGATTTATTGCATTCTGGATAATGTGACTAAATGTCAGTTCATGGCACCATTAGATTGACTTTCTTTGATACAGCCAACCCTCTCTGAATATTTATTTGAAAATCTTCTTAACTTATTCACTTGGCAGTTTAATTTATATCTCACAAGGCAAGTCTGACAAGGGAAGTTGTGAAGGATGCTACACATGCTCTTGGCAACTCATGGATTGTTTTCTCTTTTTAGAAGAACACCTACAAATTATTTTTGTCTATACTCCATTGGATGGCTGACTAGCTTGTGGGCAAGTAAACCTTAAGACATCTGGAAGACAAAAGAAAACATGACTATTCACTTGTGAGTGGGACTTCTCTCCACTGTATATGGTATGTCAGGGCTGAATTTTTGATTTATAGGAAGTCAGTATTAGAAATTAATTATTAACATCAATACAATGGAATATATGTTTGTAGGACTATATATCCCAGAATTCTTGGGCTGAAAGCAGGAATTCTGACTGGAAAATTTCTTCAGAATTAATGTTACAAAGAGGTCATATTATGGTGGCCAAGTTGGGAACTGAAAGCAAAAAGATATCTAGGAGAAGAAAAATATTTTTATTGTGGATTATCTGTCATAATTGGCAATCAAATGGAGAAATTAAAGGAAAATATTAAAGGAAAATTAAGAGAAAATTAAAAGGATGGCAACATCCAAGAATTTAGATATTCTAAAATTTGCCTAATGTCCCAAAGGTCAACAACATAACCCTTCTGAGCTCCATCAATGATGTGAGATCAATTGATAATCTCAATGAAAATAGAGGTGTTGCATGTTCTACTTCTTGGCAGGAGGAGAAGAGATGAAAATGGAAGAGGAGGAAGAAAGAGGAAGAAATTCTAACATTCCCTGTCCACCCATATTTAGACATTTCAGCTGTTCAAAGATGGAATTATCAATGTTTACTGAAATGAACACAGTTAAGTCATTCTGGAGTATCCTATAGAAAAGTTTGTATCGATCTATTGCAGGAATAGCATGACTTCACTAAAATTAATTCCTCTTGTTTTCTGCCCTAGTTCTAACTCATTCCACATCCCTCCTCTACTTGAGGAGTACCCATAGGACAAAAAAAGAACACACAGAATGATGAGGTGACTGAGTCTGACTGTGCTCGTAAATAGTTATTCCCTGTCTTATAAAGCAGGGAAGGATAGGAAGGAAACTGAGGGAATAATCCTACTTTATCATTTATAACTGACTTTTATATTTCAAAAATACAATAATGGGTTTAAATTAACATCTTACTCTTCAAATGACTGATTTTGTTTCTTAATAAGGAAACATTCATAAAACTGATCACTATATTTCACCATAAGACATGAATACTTCACCATAAGAATGTAATGACTTAGTTTTCCAGAAATTTATGTTAAATTTCTGAACTACACACTCACTACAGAAAAACAATCCTACTCACCACAGCAGCTGTTCCAAAACTTGGTATCATTCTTCAAGCATTGCAACAATCCTTCAATGCTCTACTCTGAGAACTTTGGCTCATTTTTCATCAAAATAATCGATGACATTTGGCAAGATCTCCCTCTACTTCCCTGCTCATCTAACATCATTCAGATATCTTCTCCCATTATCTGAAAGACTGCTGAAATCAGTATAACAGTCCCTTGATCAATGAACATAATAGTAGTTACTATTTAAAAAATGCTAAGTAAAATTGACATGATTTACTTTTTGTTAAGTTCATGTTTACCTTGCTGTTTTTTCTTTTCTAAGTTGCTCATGAAGTATCCATTTTAATACATGACCCATGACTTTGGCAGAACATATAAACATCTCAATGATTTATAGATTCCCTGTTTTAAAAATCAGTACACATACCCTTTTGTAGTCCTACAGTTCCTCTTCAAATTCAGATGTTCTTTCTTTTTTAATGTTTATTTATTTTTAGCTTTCAAGATTCACTTCCACAAAATTTTGAATACCAAATTTTCTCCCCATATCTCCCCTCCCCTTACCCCATAATACTTTGCATTCTGATTATCTCTTCCCTCAACATACCCTTCCTTTGGTAACACTCCCCCTTTCCCTTCCCTTATCCCCACCTTCTCTCTTTTTTTGTAGGGCAAGATACATTTCTATGTAGCATTACCTGTATTAATTATTTCCCAGTTGTATGCAAAAACTGTTCTCAACATTTGTTCCTAAAACTTTGAGTTCCAACTTCTCTCCCTTCCTCCCTCCCCAGCCATCCACACTGAGAAAGTAAGTAATTCAGTATAGGCTACATATGTGCAAAAGATTTCCACAAAAGTCATGTTGTGTAAGACTATATTTCCCTCCATCTTATCCTGCCCCCTCATTTATTCTATTCTCTCTTTTGGCCTTGTGTCTTCCCAAGTGTTTACTTTTAATTACTCCCTCCTCCCACTTCCCCTCTCTTCTACCATTCCCCACACCCCACTTGTCCCATTCTTCCCCACTTTCCTGTAGTGTAAGATAGATTTTCATAAAAAAAATTGAGTAAGCATGTTATTCTCTCCTTAAGTCACAAATAAAGAGAATAAGCTTCACTTTTTCCTCTCACCTCCTCCCTTTTCTATACCATTGAAAAAGCTTTTTCTTGTCTCATTTATGAGAGAAAATTCTCCCCATTCCATTCTCCCATTCTCCTCCCAATACATTCCCTTCTCAACTCCTAATTTTATTTTTTAGATATCACCCCTTCTTACTGAACTCACACTGTGCTCTCTTTCTATACACATACATATAAATGTATATATACATATATATATACACACACACACGTATGTGTGTGTATGTATACTCCCTGCAACTTCTGAAACATTGAGAAAAGTCTCAAGAGTTACAAATATGGTCTTCCCATGTAGGAATGTAAAGAGTTCAACTATAGGAAGTCCCTTATGATTTTCCTTTCCTGTTTACCTTTTTGTGCTTCTTTTGATTCTTGTGTTTCAAAGTCAAATTTTCTCTTCAGTTCTGATATTTTCAACAAGAATGCTTGAAAGTCCTGTATTTCACTGAATGGCGATGTTTTTCTTCTGCAGTAATATACTCAGTTTTGCTGGGTAGGTGATTCTTGGTTTTAATCCTAGTTCCATTGACTTCTGAAATATCATATTCCAAGCCCTTTGATCCCTTAATATGGAAGCTGCTAGATCTTGTGTTATCCTGACTACATTTCCACAATACTCAAAATGTTTCTTTCCAGCTGCTTGCAATATATTTTCCTGGATCTGGGAGCTCTGGAATTTGGCTACTATATTCCTGGAAGATTCTCTTTTGGGGTCTCTTTCAGGAGGTGATTGGTGAATTCTTTCAATATTTATTTTGCCCCCTGGTTCTAGAATATCAGGTCAGTTTTCCTTGATAATGTCATGGAAGATGATGTCTAGGCTCTTGTTTTGATCATGGTTTTCAGGTAGTCTCACAATTTTTAAATTATCTCTCCTGAATCTATTTTCCAGGTCAGTTGTTTTTTCTAATAAGATATTTCACAATATCTTCTATTTTTTCATTCTTTTGATTTTGTTTTGTAATTTCTTGGTTTGTTATGAGGCAATTAGCTTCCATCTGTTCCATTCTAATTTTTAAAGAAATATTTTCTTCAGTGAACTTTTGAACCTCCTTTTTCATTTGGCTAATTCTGCCATTTTAAAGCATTATTCTCATTGGCTTTTTGGATCTCTTTTGTCAATTGAGTTAGCCTGTTTTTAAAAGTGTGATTTTCTTCAGAATTTTTTGATTGTCCTTTAGCCAGCTGTTGACTCAGTTTTCATGATTTTCTTGCATCACTCTTATTTCTCTTCCCAATTTTCCATCCACCTCTCTTACTTTATTTTCAAAATACTTTCTGAGCTCTTCCATGGTTTGAGACCATTGCATATTTATTTTGGAGGTTTTGGACTTGGAACCCTTGACTTCTTATGATGTTATACTTTGTTCTTCCTTTTCTGAAAGAATGGAAGAAAAAACATGTTCACTAAGAAAGTAACCTTCTACAGTCTTACATTTGTCCCCCTTTTGGGGCATTTTGCCAACCAACTACTTGAGTTTTGTGTCCTTTTTCAAGAGGAGGCTATACTTTGGGTATCTGTAAGCTCTCGGTTTTTCCAAGGTGGCACAATTAAGGGAGAGATGCTTTCTCCTCTCCTGGCCTGCACACCAGTCTGGGTACAACCAAAATCTGTTCTCTCCAGAAACTGCAAGTAGAATTCCTTCACCACAACTGTCTTCTGCTCCACCACACTAGCACTCCTCCTCACCCCAGGGTTGCACTCAAGGTTGAGGTTCAGATAAGCTGCTAAATTCTCCCAGGGCTCCAAAAATGAATCCTGCTGCTGGCAGTCCAGATTGCATTTACTTCTCCTGTATGAAGGAGCTTTCTCAATGACCTTTGAAGCTGTCTCTGTCTTTTGTGGGTTGAGCAAGCTGGGAACTGCTGCTGGCGGCACCCTGAAGCCTCTTCTGGGTCCTGTCTCTGCAATGCCACGAGGCCCACATTGGGCTACACTCCACTCAGTGTGGTGTTATAGAACTTTCTTTTCAGCTGTCTAGGCTGTCTGGGGCTGGAAATCTCTTTCACTCTGTCTTTTTGTGGATTGTCCTGCTGTAGAATTTGTTTAGAGTCATATTTTACAAGTATTTTATGGGTAATGTGGGAGAACTTCTACAGGTCTTTCTTTCTACTCTGCCATCTTGGCTCCACCCCTCAGATGTTCTTTCAAAGATCACTTGCAAAACTCAACAGTAACTTTCATCAGTTCTTTATATCTCCTGGAATGCAGTTCATCTCAACCTTGTGACTTGGATTCACCATTGATAATAAGGTAATCCCTTATTATGATATTTACTTACATTGTGTTTTGACTCCTTAAATGATTTTTTTTTATTTCTTTGTTGGTTTAAAGTATATGTTTCTAACTTGGAGCTCATGAATATTAAAATAAATGTTTTGACCAAAACATTTTGATATTGGCTTCATTTTTCGTTTAATACATTTTTTTTTCTAAAAATACATGCAGACACACAAATTATATCATTCTGAAAAGGAAAAATACATGTTTCTCAACCGACTATCAGAAGGTTACATTGGACCTACGTAAAAGTGACTTCAATGCTGGATTAAATAATATAGTATACATATTTAAAAGTTATTTGCAAAATTTGAAGTTTGATAAAAGTATTAGCTATTGTTCTTATTCCTATTTTATTATTATTGCTATTAATATTCTACCCCACTCTGAGTAGGAAGAGCATATCTTCTTTGACCTCCTTGTAATTCCTAACACAATTACAGAATAACATACTGTTTTCTATCAAATTCACCACAAGAATACGGGAATTCTGAGTTTGAGAAATCTTTTTTGTTTCTATGGGGAGGAGGGAGAGGGAAAATCAAGGTTAAAGGATTTGACAAAGACTACAAAGGTGGTAAGTGTCAGAGGTTGGATTTGAAAGGAAGTACTCCTGACTCCTGAGTCAATGCTCTAGCCAGTATGCTACCTAGATGTCCCTGGGATTTTTAATAATTTTCAAAATGGTTATGTCATTTTTAATCTTCCTTTTTTTTACTTTACTCTTGCGTACATTTTCTGATCATATCCTTAAATATCTGCATTAAAAGCTCTTTTTGTGATGGCCAAAACTTGGAAATTGAGCAGATGTTCACCAGTTGATGAATGGATGAATAAGTTGTGCTTAATACATGCATACATACATACATACATACATACATACATACATACATACATACATACATATATATATATATATATATATATATATATATATATATATATATATATATATATATATATATATATATATATATGTAATATTATTGTTCCATAAGAAATTATGAGCAAGTAGACTTCAGAAAAACCTGGAAAGACTTACATGAACTGATGCTAAGTGAAGTGAGCAGAAAAGGGAGAACATTGTGCACGGTAACAGCAACGTTGTGAGATGACCAATTTTGATAGACTTAACTCTTCTCAGCAATATAAGGATCTAAGGCAATTTCAAAAGACTCATGATGGAAAATGCTATCCACATCCAGAGAAAGAAGTATTGAGTCCGAATGCAGATGGAAGCATACTACTCTCTGTCTCTGTCTCTCCCTCTCTCTTTCACTCTGTTTCTGTCTGTCTGTCTGTCTGTCTGTCTGTCTCTCTCTCTCTCTCTCTCTCTCTCTCTCTCTCTTCTTTTTCTCCTTCTTTCTTGTGGTTTTTTCCTTGGTTCTAATTTTCTTTTGGTTCTAATGTGGAAATATGTTTGATATCATTGTATATGTATAGCCAATATAAGGTTGCACAGCATCTTGCTGGGGCAATAATGGAGGGAGGGGTAGAAAATTTAAACTCAAAATCTTATAGAAGTGACCTTTGAAAACTAAAACAAATGAACATTTTTTTTAAAGACAAAAATCTGCATTAAAATAGGTTTTATGTTAGGCCACATCTTAAAAAGAAAAACCTTCTTTTCCTTTCTTACCAGACTTATTTCTCTTTGTATTTTCAACATTCCATTCTTTGCAACTTCCAGTCCTTTTTTCTGTACTGATTTACCTTGTAGAATTTTAAGTCATTGGTTCCTAAATATTCTTTCTCCTAACCTTTGAAACTCAGTTTCCTCAGATCTACCATACATCTCGAAATCATGCCTAACATCTCCTCTTACATCACAAATACTAATTGGAGAAATCATGTCCTCATCTTCCTCAATAAGGTTGCCCCCATTTCTACTTTGGCAAATAATTCCTTCTTGTTGATTAGTATCATGTCCAGAATTATAATGTTAACCTTTTTTACATCTTTCAGAGCATAAGAATATCTTTAATACACGACAAAATATCAATTTGATATAGACTGTCTTTATTAAAAAGTAATTTTTGCAAAGTTATTTTTGATTACAGTCAATATCATCAAATATGAATTTCCAAACTAGGAGGGAAGTTGAAGTACTCAGAAAAGAGAATATCTCATTTGCAAGCTGTCTTTTGTAAATTTAGTGTATAGTAATATGTTATGACATTTTTATATGATACTTGAAGTATTGCTCTTTGAGGAAAAAGCTGAACAGGTGTTGAACTTATATATTTGCCAATTAGATAAACAATTCAGACTATCACACTGAAAAATGCTTTCTATAGGTTATATGTTTAAATAACTAATTATTTGACTAACCTTGCAAACTTGCCTCTCTGTCCAGAAGATTTAGCTTATTTAACTTAAAATATTACCTAAACAAAATAAAAAACTTGGCAAGAGAAAAGGTCTTTCTTTTTGCTCTGAGATGGACCTCATTGTTGTTAAATCATAGATTATTTAATAGTTACTCTTTCTACAAGAATCTGAATTGAATTATTTTATTGCTAACTTACTAGTTTCAAAATGCAGGATTTCAAAACTCTTTTCAGTGTGATAGTACATTGTATGTTGAGAGTAGTAACCTTCACCCATACATCCTCAGGAGTTTTAGTGAGCACTATCTACAATGATGACTCTTATTAACCTAAGGGGAAGGTCATAATGTTATGCATCGGTAATCGCAGCAGATTTTAGGTGGAAAGGGGAATGCAGGTCATGAGGACAAGGTAAGAAAGGAGATATTCAGGGCTTATGAGGATAAGGAAATATTGATGATCACAAAGAAAAAAAGAATTATTGGTAGACATCCTAGAGGAGGCAGTAAAGAACTGGGATTGTGTGGGCAGATAGAGGAGTTAGGATTGGAACATAAAATGGCTCAGGACAGAATTGTATGAAATCTTACCTTGTTTTATAGGAGAAGGTGCACACAGATAATTAAACAAGGACTTCTGACATTTAATTCCTCTGTAACCTTGATAAATCATTTACTTTTCCTAGGTCTTATCTTCCTCATATATTACATAATGCAGTTGGATTAAATGTCCTCTGAAATCCCATCCAACTATAGATTTATGATTCAATAATACAACAAGATTCTATTTAACATCTATATATACATACATACGTACATACATACATACATACATACATACATACATACATACACACACCAGAATATGTAGTATAAGATGATATGATAAATAAAACTTGGGATTAAACACCACTTTTCATAGTGATATTCTTTAAAATGTTAGAGGAAATTTGTCATTTTAATACAGTTCTGGTTTAAAGTTGTCATTAAATATGATAGACTACTTTGCAATTTTAGGTTTCCTGTTGGAATTCAGTAGAAGATACTTGAAAATGAATATCCTTGGTTTATTATTTATTATTTCCCTGGTTTAGGCAAATAGCTCTCCATGTCAAGTTCCTTCATGTAATAAGTAAGACAAAATCCCAAAGAATAGCACAGAATGAAGAAGGAACCTATACATTTGCCATCCTTCTTTTTTCTCTCCTTTCTAATATTTCTTGACACTCTTTTTTTTCCATTCAGATATCATATTGCAAATTGCTTTCTGTCTGTTGTTCATTCCTCTCCTGGTATAAATCTTAGAAATGTAGTTAAGTAATATAAAGTGCATTTATAGGAGCGGAAAGGCAACATGGCAGAGTAAAAGCAGGACCTGACTGAGCTTTTTCCTGAACCCTTCCATTTTTTTAAAAAAATAATGACTAAACAAATTCTAGAGCAGCAAAATCCATGCAAAGAAACAATATTCTAGCTCAAGACATATTAGAAGATCATTAAGAAAGGTCTGCTACAACTGGGTGAGAGTGGAGCACAGTCTACCACAGCCCATGCCAATACAGAGCAGGCCCCAGTAAATCATAAAAAACAAAAAAAATGGTCTTGGAAGTCACTGAATCAGCAGTGGCAGCAGCTGCTCCCAGAGCTCTTAGCCCATAGTAAATGGTTTGAATGAGAAGGAGATTATAAGGGGTCCCTTTGATGGAACTCAGGAACTTTACCCATGCTACAGTCTGGGTCACAGTTCTAGATGTTAATCCTAGGGCAAGGAGGAGCACTAGCACAACAGAGTTTGTGGTCAAAGTGGAGTGGAGGAGTGCAGACCCTCCTCACAGTTCCAGGGCAGAGAAGTGTGCTTGTGATCCCTCACAGACCAGAGCACAGAGCAAGAGAGTAGTATATACACCTCTCCTTAGATCAAATCATCTTGAAATAACTGAAAACTTACATGTCCCTAGAACTATCTCTGAAAATAACTGTACAAAACCCTAAACCTTGGGACTCTGCACCTCTACCCAGAAAGCAAAGCCCTATATTACCAAAGATTTAAAGGTCAAGTAATAGGCTGAGAAAATGAGTACACAACAGAAAAATGCTGACAACAGAAAGCTAATATGGTAAAAAGGAAGGTCAAAAACTACACTAAAAAAAGATAACAGGGGCAGAGCCAAGATGGCGGAGTAGAAAAACGCACATACACGTAGCTCTGAACCCACAGCCCATAGAACATCTGTAAAAAAGAACTCCCTGCGAATTCTGGAGCAGCAGAGGCCACAGAACGGTGGAGCAGAGAAGATTTCTGTTCCAGAGAGCCCTGCAAACTTCTTGCAAAAGGTCTGTCGGCACTGCCGATGTGGAGTGCAGCCCAGCCCTGCCATGGCCACCTGGCACCGAGAGGAGCAGATCCAAGCGGGGAGCAGATCCAAGCAGGCTTCGGGGACAGAATCTCCAGCGGCCACGCTGGTACCTCCACCCACAGGTGACGGGGGTCGGTGAGACAGTCTCTTTGGTGGGTCGAGAGGGGAGTGGGGTGACCCCATAACTCAGGCTCCCTCGGGAGGCAACAGCGGAGGCGGGAGTAGGCTGGGGCTCCCCAAGCAAGCAGGAGCCCAGATCCATTGTTGAAGGTTTCTGCATAAACCCCCTGAGGGAACTGAGCCAGTGAGGCGGCCCTGCCCCCACCTGAGAACCTGAACTTAATCTCACACTAATAGCAGCCCTGTCCCTGCCCAAAGCCCTGAGGCTAGGAAGCAGCATTTGAATCTCAGACCCCAAGCTCCGGCTTGGAGGATCTGGAGGCCAAGTGGGTGTGGAGAGGACACTCAGAAGTCAAGTCACTGGCTGGGAAAATGCCCAGAAAAGGGAAAAGAAATAAGACTATAGAAGGTTTCTTTCTTGGTGAACAGGCATTTCCTCCCTTTCTTTCTGATGAGGAAGAACAATGCTTACCATCACGGAAAGACACAGAAGTCAAGGCTTCTGTATCCCAGCCCACTAAATGGGCTCAGGCCATGGAAGAGCTCAAAAAGGATTTTGAAAATCAACTTAGAGAGGTGGAGGAAAAGCTGGGAAGAGAAGTGAGAGACATGCAGTCAAAGCATGAACAGCAGGTCAGCACCCTGCTAAAGGAGACTCAAAAAAATGCTGAAGAAAATAACACCTTGAAAAATAGGCTAACTCAATTGGCAAAAGAGGTTAAAAAAGCTAATGAGGAGAAGGATGCTTTCAAAAGCAGAATTAGCCAAATGGAAAAGGAGGTTCAAAAGCTCACTGAAGAAAATAGTTCTTTCAAAATTAGAATGAAACAGATGGAGGCTAATGACTTTATGAGAAACCAAGAAATCACAAAACAAAACCAAAAGAGTGAAAAAGTGGAAGATCATGCGAAACATCTCATTGGAAAAACAACTGACTTGGAAAATAGATCCAGGAGAGACAATTTAAAAATTATGGGACTACCTGAAAGCCTTGATCAAAAAAAGAGCCTAGACATCATCTTTCATGAAAGTATAAAGGAAAACTGCCCTTATATTCTAGAACCAGAGGGCAAAATAACTATTCAAGGAATCCACAGATCAGTGCCTGAAAGAGATCCAAAAAGAGACACTGCTAGGAACACTGTGGCTAAATTCCAGAGTTCCCTGGTCAAGGAGAAAATATTTCAAGCAGCTAGAAAGAAACAAATCAAGTATTGTGGAAATACAATCAGGATAACACAAGATCTAGCAGCTTCTACATTAAGGGATCGAAGGGCATGGAATAGGATATTCCAGAAGTCAAAGGAACTAGGACTAAAACCAAGAATCACCTACCCAGCAAAACTAAGTATAATACTTCAGGGGAAAAATTGGTCTTTCAATGAAATAGAGGACTTTCGAGCATTCTTGATGAAAAGACTAGAGCTGAAAAGAAAATTTGACTTTCAAACACAAAAATGAAGAGAAGCATGAAAAGGTGAACAGTAAAGAGAAGTCATAAGGGACTTACTAAAGTTGAACTGTTTACATTCCTACATGGAAAGACAATATTTGTAACTCTTGAAACTTTTCAGTATCTGGATACTGGGTGGGATTACGCACACACACACACACACACACACACACACATGCACACACACACGCACAGACACATAGAGACAGAGTGCACAGAGTGAATTGAAGAGGATGGGATCATATCTTAAAAAAATGAAATCAAGCAGTGAGAGAAAAATATATTGGGAGGAGAAAGGGAGAAATGGAATGGGGCAAATTATCTCTCATAAAAGAGGCAAGCAAAAGACTTATTAGTGGAGGGATAAAGAGGGGAGGTGAGAGAAAAACATGAAGTTTACTCTCATCACATTCCACTAAAGGAAGGAATAAAATGCACACTCATTTTGGTATGAAAACCTATCTTACAATACAGGAAAGTGGGGAATAAGGGGATAAGCAGGGTGGGGGGGGGATGATTGAAGGGAGGGCATGGGGAGGACAGAGCAATTTGTGGTCGACACTCATGGGGCGGGACATGATCAAAAGAGAGAACAGAAGTAATGGGGGGCAGGATAGGATGGAGGGAAATATAGTTAGTCTTATACAACACGACTATTATGGAAGTCATTTGCAAAACTACACAGATTTGGCCTATATTGAATTGCCTGCCTTCCATAGGGAAGGGGTGGGGAGGAAGGGAGGTAAAGAAGTTGGAACTCAAAGTTTTAGGAACAACTGTCAAGTACTGTTCTTGCCACTAGGAGATAATAAATACAGGTAAAGGGGTGTAGAAAGTTATCTGGCCCTACAGGCCAAAAGAGAAGATGGAGACAAGGGCAGAGAGTGATGATAGAAGAGAAAGCAGATTGGTGATAGGGGCAATTAGAATGCTTGGAGTTTTTGGGGGGGAGGGGATAAAAGGGAAGAAAATTTGGAACCCAAAATTTTGTTAAAATGAATGTTAAAAGTTAAATAAAAAAAATAAAAAATAAATAAAAAAAAGATAGCAAAATAATAGTTCCTACATCCAAAGCTTCCAGGAAAAATATGAATTGGACTCAGGCCATGTAAGAACTCAAAAAAATATTAAAAATCAGGTAAGAAAAATAGAGGAAAATTGCCCAGAGAAATGAGAATGATACAAGAAAATCATGAAAAATGAGTCAACAGTTTTGTAAAGGAGATGCAAAATAATACTGAAAAAATTCATACAAATCAATCTAGGTCAAATGATAAAAGAACTTCAAAAGGCTAATGAGGACAAGGATGTCTTAAAAGCAGAATTGGCTGATTTAAAAAGAGGCACTAAAATTCACTGAAAAGAAGAAAATATTCTTAAAAAGTAGAATTTACCAAATGGAAAAGGAGGTCATAAAGTTCACTGAAGAAAATAATTACTTATAAATTCGAATTGAGGAACTGGAAGATGATGAATTCATAGAAATCAAGAGACAGTAAAAGAAAACCAAAATAATAATAATAACAATGATAATAATAAATAAAAGAACACAATGTATAATCTAATTGGAGAAAAATAGACTTGGAACATTGATCCAGGAGAGATAATTTTTTAAAATTATTGGACTTCCTGAAATCTATGATAAAAAAACAAAAGAAAGCCTAGACACTATCTTTCTAGAAATTACCAAATAAAACTGTCATGATATTATAGAACAAGAAGGTAAAATAAAATGTCAAAAATCTATCAATCACCCCTTGAAAGAAATCTTAAAATAGAACCTTCAAGGAAAATGTTAGTCAAATCCCAGAGCTTCTAGGTCAAAGAGAAAATATTGCAAACAGTCAGAAAGAAATAGTTGAGTCATGGTCAAGCTAAGATTTAGTAACTTCTACATTAAAAGATTGGAGGGCTTGGAATGACATACTCCAGGGGGAAAAACAGTAGGATTACAACAATTACCTTCCTAGCAAAACTGAGAATAATACTTCAGAGGAAAAGTGAGTATCAAATTATATAGCTGAATTTCAAATATTTTTGATTAAAAGACCAGAGGTGAATAGATATTTTGACTTTCAAATACAATACTCAAGAATAGCATACAAAGGTAAAAAAGAAAAGGAAATGGTAAGGGACTTAATAAGGTTAAACTATTTTACATCCTTAGATGGCAAGGTGATACTTGTAACTCATAAGAACTTTCTCATTTTTAGGGCAATTAGAAGGAGTTTATATAGACAGAGGCTACTGGTATGAGTTGATATGAAAAGATGATATCTGAAAAGTATACACTAAATTGAAGAGTAAGAGAGGAATGTACTTCTAAAAATGGAGAGGGAGCGGTGGAATGGGATAAATTATTTCACCTAAAAGAGGCAAGAAAAAGCTTTTACAGTGGCGAGGAAGAAGTGTGAGTTGAGAAGAAGTGATTGAAACTCTCATCAGAACTGGCTCAGAAAGCAAAAAACATACACTCAGTCTGAGTCCTGCCCAACAAGAAAGTAGTAGGGGAAGGGAATAAAAGCCATGGAGCAAAAAAGGGAGGGTAGATTGGTGGAGAATGTAAACAGAAGGAAAATGTTTTGAGGAGGGACAGGATGAAAGGAAAGAGAGAATAGAATAAACAAGGAAAAATAGAATGGAAGGAAATACAGTTAGCAATAATAACTAAGAAAAAAAAATTGAAGCAAGTTTCTCTGATAAAGCCCTCATTTCTCTAAAACATGGAGAACAGTCTAATTTATAAAAATAAAAGTCATTCCTCAACTGATAAATGATCAAAAGATATGATTAGTTTTCAGATCAAGTAATTGAAGTTACCTATAGCCACATGAAGAAACAGTCTAACTCACTCTTGATTGGAGAAATGCAAATTAAAATAATCCTGAGATGCTATCTAACACCTATTAGATTGGCTAATAGAAGAAAAGGAAAATGACAAATGCTTGGGACGATGTGGAACAACGAGACATTAATGCACTGCTGGTGGAACTGTGCACTAATTCAATCATTTTGTAGAACAATTTGGAACTCTGTTCAGAAGACTATAAAATCGTATACCCGATGACTTAGCAATACCACTACTAGGTCTGTATCCCAAAAGGTATTAAAGAGAGGAAAAAGATGTACATGTCCAAAAATATTTATAATAGCTCTTTTCTGGTGTCAAAGAATTGGAATTAAGTGGATGCCCATCTATTGGGGAATGACTTACAAATTGTGATATGTGATTATGGTGGTTTCTATTGTGCTGCAAGAAATGATGATCAAGATGCTCTTGAAGAAAACCTGGAAAGACTTACATGAACTGAAGCAAAGTGAAGTGTACTGTGTACAAATTAACTGCAATATAGTGTGATGACTGGCTGTGAATGACTTAGCTGTTATCAGCAATATAATGTTACAAGAGAACTCTAAAGTCCTTTTGATGAGAAATGCTACCCATCCCCAGAGAAAGAACTGATGGAGACAGAATACAGATTGAAATTTTTTTTGCTTTATTTTTCTAGAGTTTTTCAATCTATTTTTTCTTTCACAATATGAGTTATGAATTTTTTTCAGGATTACACACACACACATATATATACTATATATATATACATCCATATGTGTATATATATATACACATATGTATATATATGAAATATATTGAATTGCCTACCTTCTCAATGTGGGTGGAGTCATGAAGGAGGAATGGAGAGAATTTGGAACACAAAGTTTTAAAGACAAGTGTTAAAATTGTTTTCACATGCAACTGGGGAAAAATAAAATACTCCCCAAAACATGTATTTTATAGGTAGCATTGATGGATACGAGTAGGGACTGCATCCTCCAAGACAAGTCACTTCCAGAAATTAAAAGCAATGAAATATTAGTTAATACGGTATTCAGAAGTGTGAGTCTCTAGCCACATACAGACTCAATGCTAAGTAAAAGGATTTTAATAAAATCCTTTAATAAATGGATTTTTTCTGTAAAATTTGGACCCCATTAAAAGGTTGCATCCAAGGACGTACAAGTGAAATGCGCCTTCAGGACCACAGGTTCCCCAGTGCTGAAAAAGTTGCGCTGAATGATGCTGCAATAATATTTTTGGGTTAGATTTTTTCCTCCTCTTTTCTTGTTGGGGGTGGGGGAGAAATGGATTTTATCAGATGATAGTCCTGTCAAAGTCTGCTTTTGTTTGTTTGTTTGTTTGCTTGCTGTTTCTGAAGATGTAGAATTTTAGCCTGTTGATTTTGTGGTTTTCTTGGAGCACACCTTCATCAGTAGGTATTCTCAGCACATCTACATAGGAAGGCAGGTTGCTGCACTGGCGAACGGAATGAGTAACTTCTCTAGGGACCAATCAGCTAGATTCAGTTACATGGGTAAGTCAATTAAGACAAGACAGGAGTAATTACAAACATGAATTGATTCTTTTTCTTGTACCCCATGGAGATACAGAAAATATCTAAGCAGTCTAAACAATCATCTGATGGATCATAAGAAAATTTTCTCTTTTGTAAAGTTATGTACCTTCACTTAAATGATTGTTTATTCAAAATTGAGAGTGATTTTGAGTACATATGAGCCTCTTGTGCTCTGGTGTTCACTCTTAAGTGACTTTTGTTGTTAATATTTTATTTTACTTGTAGTACTGTCTAATTACTCCAGTGTTCTTAAAACACAGTTTCCCCATGACAAATAATCACTGCTTCAGGATAATGATGAGATATGTTTACCACCTCTTGTCAGAGACATTTTTTCAGATATGGCAATGTATAATTTTGTTCTGCTGTACTATACTTATCAGTTACATGTAGGCTTTTGTTTGATGTGGAAGAGTTGTTTTTGTCTGACTAGGTGGTAAAAGGAAATATTAAAAAAAAGGAGAAAAGAAAATCAATGCAAAATTTGAAAACTAATTAAGCAGGGAACCATTAAGAGATACTAAAAATCAGTTTTTTTATTTTATTAAATTGAATATATGACTCTAAGACTGTAAAAGGAAAACTTCTTATTAACACAAAATGTAATTTAAGCAGTAAATAAACTCAGTGTATACCCTGTCTTACTACACGTCTTAAGAATAGTGTCCTTGGAATAAAAATTAAGGGGAGAATGAGTCCAAAATACTTCACTTTCCTAACATGATGAATGTGACAAGCAATCTAAAAGTTGGTGACCAACAAAAGCCTACCAATCCAACTAGGGTCCTTAAAATATCTTTCTTTATTAGTATTTTTTCTAATTAATCTAAAGGTGCATTTTTTAAAATGTAGAATTGGTAAAAATAGTTCATTACTTACATTTTCCTTTCTTTGATTCATAAATTTGAAATGATTAATAAAAACTAAAAAAAACCAATTCATCCTCATTAAAAATATTGTTTTAATGAAGTTCAAAAAATTAATTCATTATACAGATATTAACATTGTAATAAAGAAGAAATAAATTCAGGTATAAGCAACTATCGATATTATTCTGGTAAACACTTATGTCCAATCGTTGGCTATGCAATGATTTTAACTGAAAGTAGTTTCCATGGATTGAATAATTCTGATTTTATCTCAAAAATTGAGCAGAGGATGCATATAAAGGTCAACAAGCATTTATTAAGCACTCACTATGTTCTTTAATACAGAGTCAGTATAGTACAGTGTACAGAGAGCTTACCTCATAAGATGAAGTTCTGGATTCAAGTTTTGCTCCTGACACATAAATATTGCAGGATCCCTGAGCAAGTTTTCTCTTTTCAGTGCTCAAAGTACATGTCAATGACTAGGAATTGTGTTGAGATTGTGCTGACCTTCACTGGTAAAAGGAATTTCCTGATCCAGAAGTTTCCTAAACTGAAAGAATCATTATTCCATCCCCTAACTCTATGTACTGGACACAGAAAAAACAAACAAACAAATAAATGCCAAAGTAATCCCTCCCTTCAAGTAAATACTAAATAATAATAAAATATTAAATAAATAATATGAAGGGGGAAAAGTCTTTAACAAATGTGGTAAGGGTCACACCAAATTTTTAAATAAAGGCTTTGTACCAATGAAAAAAATGTAGATAAGACAAGAAGAAAAGCAGAAAATTGGTGAGATATTTTATAGTTTCTCATATAAAGATTTCATATATCAAATATGTAGAAAACTACAAAATCTATAAGAATATGAATCATTCCCCAATTGATAAATGATCAAAGGATATGAACAGGCAGTTTTCTAATGAAAAAATTAAAAGAATTTATTGTTATGTAAAATATTTTAAACCACTATTGAACAGGGAAGTACAAATTAAAACAACCTTAAGATATCATTTTTAACCTATTGATTGGCTGCAATGATTGAAGGGGAAAGTGACAAATGTTGATATGGATGTGGAGAAGAATAGGATACTAAATTCATTGTTGGTAGGATTGTGAACTGGTTCAACCATTTTAGAGAGCATTCTGGAATTATGCCCAAAGCAACTATACTCTTTGCCTGCCATAGCTCCACATTTCCTCCTCTATAAAAGCTTTTTTGTCCTTCTTTAAAATGAAATTATTTGAGGTGGAGCCAAGATGGGGGAGTGAGAGCAACTACTCACCTAAGCTCTTAGACAAACTCCTTCAGATACTTTTAAAAAGAGAATCTGACCAAATATGGAGGTGCAGAATTGAATAGGAGGCAGACTGTGTCTGAGGTGAGTTGGAAATTGATATTGGTACTTTTTAGAGTTATGAAGGCTTTTAAACTATCTTTAGTTATATTACCAGCCATCACAAAATATGGACATTTGTAGTGTGGGAAAGAAAAAAAAAAACAAATTACTAATATCAAAAGTGAAAGCATTGAACTCACCTCCAATGTGGCAGAAATTGAAACAATAATTACAAATTATTTTGCCCAACTTTATGAGCATAAAATCAACAATCTAAATGAGACTGGTGATTGTTTAAAAAAAAACATATTTTTTTTTTATATTTACAGATTAACAGAAGAGGGAGTTGAATACTTAAAAAATCCCATCTCAGAAAAAGATATTGAACAAGACATCAACGAACTCCCTAGGAAAATGTCTCCAGGACCAAATGGATTCACAAGTGAATTCTATCAAACATTTAAAGAGCAGTTAATTACAATACTATATACACTATTTGGGAAAATTGTGGAAGAAGGAGTCCTCCCAAATTCTTTTTATGATACATATATGATTTTGATATCTAAACCAGGAAGAGCCAGGACAGAGAAAGAAAATTATAGACCAATTTCTTTAATGACTATAGATGTAAAAAGTTTATATAATATTTTAGCAAAAAGAATGCAGCAACTTATCATGAGAATAACACATTATGATCAAGTAGGATTTATGCCAGGAACACAAGGCTGATTCAATATTAGGATTGTGTGGATGCTAGTATAATAACCTTCTGCACATCTCTAACAAGAAAGATGTGACTCTCTCACATTATTTAATGGGGGGATCACAACTGGATTTCTTTTTTTTTTTATTTTAGTACATATTTTATTTATTTTTTTTTTATTTTCAACATTCACTTCCATAAGAATTTGAATGCCAAATTTTCTCCCTATATCTCCCCACCCCCACGCAAGGAAAGTAAGCATCCCTTCCTCCAGTCTGCCCTCCCTTCTATTTCTCCCCCCTTTTTCCATCCCACTGTCTTCTATTTTCCTGAAGGGCAAAATAGGTTTCTTCATCCCATTACTTGTACATTTTATTTCCCACTTGAATGCAAAAAGCTTTTTTAATATTCATATTTAAAGTTCTGAGTTCCATATTCTCCCGTTTCCTCCCTTCCAACCCACCCTCATTGAGAAAGGGAGCAATTTAATACAAGTCATTTATGTGTAGCGATGCAAAACACTTCCATAACAGTTATATTTTGAAAGAATAACCACATTTGTCTGTTCAGTGTCATAATAATTAAATTGCCAGATAATTATTTTCTACAGCTAGAAAAAAATAGTATCAAAATTCAACTGGAAGAACAAAAGGTCCAAAATAGCAAAAGAACTAATGAATAGAAACAATAGTGAAGGTGACCAAACCATACTAGATCTTAAATTGTATTATAAAGCAGTAATCATCAAAACCACTCAACACTGGCTAAGAAATAGAGTGGTAGACCAGAGGAATAGATTAGGTACTCAAGACTCAATAGTCAATGAATATCGCAATCTACTGTTTGATAAACTCAAGGATTCCTGCTTAATGGACAACAACTCATTGTTTGACAAAAATTGCCGGGAAAATTCAATAACAGTGTGGTGGAAACTGGGCATAGACCAATGCCTAACATTGTGTACAGGAATAAAGTCCAAATGGATACATGATCCAGATATAAAGACTGATACTATAGACAAATTAGGGGAGCAAGGAATAGTGTATTTGTCAGATTTATGGAAAATGGAGAAATTTTTGACTAAACAAGAGATTGAGAACATTATGAAGTGCAAAATGGATAATTTTGATTACATTAAATTGAAAAACTTTTGCACAAAAAAAATCCAATGCAACCAAGATTAGGAGGGAAGCAGAAAACTGGGAATTTTTGCTTCTAGAGTATGTGATAAAGGCCGAATTTCTAGAATACATAGAGAACCAAGTCAAATGTGCAAGAATGTAAGCCAATCCCCAAATGATAAATGGTTGAAGGAAATGAACACGGAATTATGAAAGGAAGAAATTAAAGCTATCTCTAGTCACATGAAAAAATGCTTTAAATCACTATTGATTAGACAGATGTAAATGCAAACAACTCTGAGATACCACTTCACACTTCTCAGATTGGCTAACATGACAAAACAAGAAGATGATAAATGTTGCAGAAGATGTGAGAGAGTTGGTACACTAATGCACTGTTGGTAGAGCTGTGAGCTGACCTAAACATTCTGGAGAGCAATTTGCAGCTATGCGCGCAGGGCTACAAACATATGCGTACTCTTTGACTCAGCAATATAGTTTCTAGGACTGTAGCCCCAAGAGATCACAAAAATGGGAAAGGGCCCCATACATTCAAAAATATTTATAGCAGCTCTCTATGTGGTGGAGAAAAACTGGAAATCAAGGGGATATCCATCAACTGGGGAATAGCTGATCAAACTGTGGTGTATGAATGTAATGGAATACTATTAGGCTGTAAGAAATGATGAACAGAAAGACTTCAGAGAGGCCTGGAAGGACACATATGAACTGATGCTGAGTGAAAAGAGCAGAACCAGGAGAATTTTGTACACAGCAACAATCACAGTGTGTGTGGAATTTTTCTGATAGACTTAGTCCTTCATAACAATGCAAGGACCTAAAAAAATTTCCAATGGATCCTTGAAGCAAAATGTCTTCCTCATTCAGAGAAAGAACTATGGAAGTGGATTACAGAATGAAGTAGACCATTACTTTTCATATGTTCTGTTTTGTTCTGTTTCGTTTTGTTTTCATGGTTTCTTCCATTCATTTTAATTTTTCTGTACAACATGACTAAGATGAAAATGTGATTAATAGGAATGTATGTGTAGAAAATCTAGGATATATGGTAGTGATTGCAAAAAAATGAAAAAAAATATCTTAATTAAAAAACAGAATTACCACATTTCCCTCTCTGCTGTCTTGCCCTCCATTTATTCCATTCTCTCCTTTGACCTGTCTCCCCATAATAATGTTTCTTTCTGATTATTCCTTTCCCCAATTTGCTGTTCCTTCTATTATCTCACTTCTCCTAAGCCCTTTCCCCCTGTTTTCCTGCAGGGTAAAATAAATTGCCTTATGCAGTTGAGTGTGTGATATACCCTCCTTAAGCCTAATCACAGGAAAGTAAAGCTCACTTATTCCCTTTCATCTCCTTCCTCTTTCTCTCCATGGTAAAATCTCTTTCTTGGCTCTTTTATGTGAGATGATTTGCTAGAGTCCACCTCTCCTTTTCTCTTACTCCTAGTAACTTCCATTAAGCAGTAAATTTTATTTTTTATGTATTTTCCCTTCATATTTATCTCACCATGTACCCTCAGTTTATGTGTTCACACACATGCAAGTGAACAGTCACAGACAAATATATACACATATACATAAAACCATGTAAATATACATACTCACATATAATATACATATGCATACCTAGACACCCTACACAATGTATGTATGTGTGTATGTATGTATGTGTGTATGTATGTATGTATGTTAATATGTATATACATACACATGAACACATATATGTGTTTGTATATAAATACATACACACAGATATACCTATATATGTGTATCTCTGTGAGTGTGTATATATACACATATATACATATACATATATATATATACACATATATATATATATATACATACACACACACATACATATATATTCCCCCTAACTAGAATAATACTGAAAAAGATGTCATGAGATTCAAATACCATCTTACCATGTAGGAATGTAAACAGCTCAACTTTAATGAATTCCTTATGGCTTCTCTTTCCTGTTAACTTTTCATGTTTCTCTTTATTCTTGTATTTGAAAGTCAGATTTTCTATTCAGCTCTGGTTATCAACCAGGAAGGTTGGAAGTCCTCTATTTCATTGAGTTTCCATTTTTTTCCGCCTTGAAATATTATACTCGGTTTTGATGGATAGGTGATTCCTGGTTATAATCCTACCTACTTTGATCTCTAGAATATCATATACCAAGCCCTTCAATCCCTTAGTGTAAAAGCTGGTAAATCCTGTGTTATCTGGATTGTATTTCCACAATAATTGTATTTCTTTCAGTCTGCTTGTAATATTTTCCCTTTGACCTGGGGACTCTGCAGTTTAGTTGTAATATTCCTGGGAGTTTTTCTTTTGGGGTCCCTTTTAGGATGTGATCAAGAATTGTTTCTATTGCTATTTTACCCTCTGGTCTAGAATATCAGGGTTCATTTTCTTGAGAATTTCTTGGAAGATGAAGTCTAGGCTCTTTTTTCAATCAGGGCTTTTAGGTAAACCAATAATTTGACCAATTACTTGACTTTTGAGTTCTTTGTCAAGAGGAGCGTATACTCTGGGGACCTGCAAATTCTCATTGTCTCCAAGGTGTCAGAGGCAGGGAAGTTTACTCCTTTCCTGGCCCGCACTCTTTCCTATTAGCAACCACAAATACTCTGCTCTGGCCAGGATCAGTGCATACCTTTCCCTCTCCACAACCACCTCCAATTCCAACACGTCAGCACTCTTGTTCAACCCAGGAGAACCACTCAGAGCTGATATCCAGATCAGCTGCTCGATTCCCCAAGGGGATTCAGGGTGAGGGCCCCCAAAATGGGTGCTGCTGCTGTAATTGCTGCTACAAGTGGGGCCAGACCATGTTGCCTTCCCCTCCAAGTGAAATAACTTTCTCACTGACCTTTGAAGCTGTCTTTGGTGTTTGCAGGCTGAGGGATCTGGGAACTGCAGCTGCTACCAGGGATTCTGCCTCCTGAAGCTTTTTCGGAGCCTGTTCCTGTCATGCTGTGGCCAAGGCTGGACTGTGGTCTGCTCCACACCTGATGTGATAGACCTTTCTTTTCAGTCTTTCAGGCTGTCTTGGGCTGGAAATCTCTTTCACTCTGTCATTTTCTGACTTCTGCTGCTCTAGAATTTGTTTAGAGTTATTTTTTACAGGTATTTTATAGGTTATGGACAGGAACTTCTTCAGGTCTGTCCTTCTACTCTGCCATCTTGGTTCCACCCTCTGTTTTATATTTTCTTGAGTTCTCATTAAGTCATTAGCTTCATTCTACTCCATTCTAATTTTTAAAGAACTATTTTCTTTAGTGAGCTTTTGTCCCTTCTTTTCCATTCAGCCAATGCTGCTTTTGAAGGCATTATTCTCTTCATTTCCTTTTTGAACCTCTTTTACCATTTGGGTTAGTCACATTTTTTTTTGGAGACTTTGGATGTAAGAGTCTTGACCTTCCTGTCTCCCTTGGTTGTATGCTTTGACCTTCCTTTTATTGCATTCTTTGAACTTCCTCATCTGAAAGGATGGAGGAAAATACTTTTTCACCAAGAAAGTAACCTCCCATAGTTTTGGTTTTTTTCCTTTTTGGGTATTTTTCCAGCCAATTACTTGACTTTTGAGTCCTTTGTCAAGTGGAGGGTATACTTCCCCAGGATTTAGGAGTTTTTGTTTTTATCTCTTCTTTGAGATATCTCTAGGGACCTGCAAGTTTTCAGTACTTCCAAAGTGGCATAATCAAGGGAGAGGTGTTTACTCCTCTCCTGGCCTGCACTCTTGTCTATGAGCAACCAAAAACACTCTTTTTTTTTGCCCTGCAACTCTGAGTTGGATTCCCTCTCCATTGCTGCTACTAGTTCTCCTATGTCAGTGTTCCTCTTCATTCCAGGACCACCACTCAGGACTGAGACATATATCAATTGGTCACTTCCTCCAACATCTGTAGACTGGAGAGCTCCAGTTGTGGTCATTTTTGTGGCCATGGTTGCAGCTGCTCTGGAGGTGGGGCCAGACCAAATTCTTCTCTCATACTGGTGAGAGTTTTCTTACTTAACTTTAAAGCTGTCTTTAGCGTCTGCAGATTTAGATATCAGGAAACTGCAGCACCTTCGTATGAATCAGAGCCCTGAATCTTGTTCCAGTCCCATTTGTGCTTGCATTGCCCATGCTTGGCTGTGCTCCATTCAGCCTGGTTCAATTGACCCTTCATGTTGACCTTACAGGTTGTCTTGGACTCAAAATCTGTTTACTCTGTAATTTTTTGGATTCTTCTCTTCTAGAATTTAATCTAGTATTTTAAGAGCTTTGGGGGAGGGCAGGGGCAGGTCCATGCTTCTACTCCATCATCTTGGCTCCACCACAATTTGAATTTCATGAGGAAAACTGACCATGCTCTTTCTTCATCATTCTGTCATATTTTCTGATGTACGCATAGACACAAATATTTCAAATGTATATGATTTTAGCATTAATTTTAAATTTTGAGTTGCAAGTTATCTTCTTCCTTCACCCACTGAGAAGATAAGCAAAATCATATCAATTATGCATGGGAAATTGTATAAAATATATTCCATATTGTATTATTAAAAAATAAAAACACAGAAAATTATACTTTGATTTTTCACTTAGAGTTCATCAGTTCTTTCTCTGGAGGTAGACAGCACTTTTTAAATCCTGAATCATGTCAAACTGACTTGAAATATTGTATTAATCATATTGTCAGACCTCTCACTCTTGATCATCATTACAACATTGTTGTTACTGTGCACAATGATATTACTTTTCTTCTCATTTCACTTTATATAAGTTCTTATATGCCTTGATATGCTTTTTTTCTGAAGTGATCCCCTTGTCATTTCTTATAACACAATAGTAGTTCATCAAAATTATATGTCATAAGTTGTTCAGCCATTCCCCAATTGATGAGCATCAGCTCAATTCACAATTCTTTGTCATCACAAATTGAGTTGTTACAAATATTTTTGTACACTTAGACCCTTTTCATTTTCCTCTGATCTCTTCAGGGCACAGACCTAGTAGGGGTATTGCTGAATCAAAAAATATGCAGTTTTATAGCCTCTTGCGTATTGGTCCACATCATTCTCCAATAAAATTGGACCAGTTCATAACTTCAGCAAACATTTGTTAATTTACCTAATTCCCTTCATCTCTCCCAACATTGGTCATTTTTTAAATTTCCACTTCTCTAATAAATAGTGATTAAGAGCATTTTATATAAATATAGGTAGCTTTGATTTCTTCTTCTAAAAATGCCTCTTCCTATCCTTTGATCATGTATCAATTTGTAATTGGCTTTCATTTTTATAAATATGACTGTAACTCCTACATATTTGCAGAAATGAGGGCTTTGTATGTGACATTTGCTACAATTTTATATTATTTCATTGTCTATACTGCTTTTAGCAAAAAGTACTTTTCCATGATTATCTCATTTAACTAGATTTATTTTGGATTTTGCTTTGTCTGTGGTTGTGATTGCTAACCCTGACTTTTTTAACTTTAACTCAAGCATAAATGATTCTACTTCAACCTTTTATCTTCAATCTGTGTGTATCTTTCTGTTTCAATGTGTGTCTTATAAACAATACATTGTTGGATTCTGGTTTCAAACACATTCTGCTATCTGCTTCTGTATCATGGATGAACTTTTCACATTCACATTAATATGATTCGTAAGGGTAAATATACTTCTATCCTATTTTATTTTTTTATCCTTCATTCATTTCTCATTCCATCCTTCCTCAAAAGTCTATTTTTCTTCTGAACACTGCCTCTCTTACTAAATCTTCTCTTTTATCATTCCCTCCCCAAATCTCTTATCCTCTTCACTTTCTATTTTCCCACTTAGTAAGATAGGTTTCTATTCTCAACTAAGTGTGTATACTATTCCCTCTTTGAACCAATTGTGATGAGAGTAAGGATCAAGGATCTACTGCCACTCCTCTTACAGTCTCTTCAATTTTAAAAGATCTTTAACACCATTTTTATGTAAGATAATTTACCCCATTCTACCTCTCTCTTTCCCCCTCTCAAAGAGCATCCTTCTTTCTCATGCCTTCATATTTTTTGAGATCATTTCAATATAGTTAACTCACATAATTGTCCTTTGTCTATGTCTCTTTTTAACTGCCTAATAATGATAAAGTCCTTGGTAGTTACATGAATTAGTTGTCCCTACAGGAATGTAAACAGCTTTATTTTATTGAGTCATTTATGATTTCATGTTTACCTGTTAAAGCTTTTGTTGAGTCTCTGGAATGACAACCATCTTGCAGTAAGTCACATGAATGGATAATGCCTTGAGGAATAATAAACATGAAGTATTCTGAGAAACATGGCAATATTTTTATGAATCTACAGAGAGTAAATAAAGCAGAACTCAAAGGATATATGAAAACTTCATCATGACAACAGTTTTAGTGAAGGGAAGAACAAAAATAAATTCAAATAAAAGTCAGATGACAATGGCCATAGGATTATTAACTTTGATCTCGTTGATATGAAGGCAGCATTTCATTCAACTTCTTCATGTCACATGTGAGGCAACTAAAATCCAAGAAGGATAAATTAATTACCTTACACAAGATCACACAAGTTGTAAGTAGGAAAGCCAAGACGTAAACATTTGCCCTCTGACTACAAATTCAGCATTCACTCTTCTGTATCACACTGGCAAATGTTTCCAACTTACTGAATGTTATTTCTAGGTTCTTAGATTTAAACCATTCACCTTATAAAAGGAAAAAGGAACATAATGCTGTTTGTGATAATTCTTTTAGATAATTTTGTTTTGTTAGTATAACACCTGACACATAGTAATAAGTATTTGGTAATTTAAAATATATTTTAATTACTTCCTTCCATTCCTTTCTTGCAACATTTCTTTCTAAATTAGCAGATATTCTTTGAAGGGGTGAGGACAGACATTTGTATTTTATGGAGTAAAGGCTAATGTCATTCAATTTAAAATCAAAAGTCAATCTGACATGACATAAAATAAAATTAACTTCAATTTTTAAAGAACTTGCTGTTTGACTAAAATATGATTCATTTCTTTAGGTTAGCTATTAAGTATCAGATAGACCCAGGTCTTCTCTAATAACAGGGACAAGAGGGAAAACAATAGTTTGCAAAAGGACATTCTACTCTACAGTACTCCTGTGAATACAGTAAAAAGGAACAGAAATAAGAAACTCTGTTCAAATCAACTGATAAATCATTTTAAAAAGAGCTTTTTTTTTTTTTTTACCTACAGATTGGTTTGGTAATTACTTCAAAGCTCAGCATTTCATATCCTATTTTGAATCATCCACATAAACCTGTGTTAATGAGAGGTGTCCTTTGTAGTCCCCTGCACTCATGCAGTATGTGAATCAAATTCAATTTGATATGCCCCCATCCAGAAGCACTAGTAATGTAATTCATTCATCTTGTTAATGACATGATTATAGGTCTCCCTTTGATCTGACCTTCTAGCATCTTCACTCTTTTCCAAAGGGTGGAGTAAAGTCAGTCAGCCAGTCAATCAAATTAATGTAAGTGACTAAATTGGTCTAATTGGGAATTTTCAGGATAAGATAGAATTCTAAATCCCTCCCTTAATGATTAGGTTTTGGCTATAAATGTATCAGATTTGAGTTAATACTCAAAGTGCAATTACGTTGTTCTGCAATAGAATAAGTACAGTTATGGTTACCACTAAACTGAAGGAAATATATATATATATAATCATTCTATTTGTTGTAGTTAATTTGCTTTTTGTGCTTCTTTTTTACTACTGGAAATGAATGTTATATATGAAAGCTATATATGAAATGACATTTCACATATAACTATACTAAGTTATTCCTTTACAACATTTTTGTCAGAAATTCTTACAATATAAAGAGCCTGATTATATCTAAAGAAATTTCTTCTTTCTCTGGCTCGTAGCCCCCACCCAGGAAACCATGGAAATTGTATGTATAAAATTGCACTCACTCTCTCCATTCCAGTTCAATAAAATTGAAACCCTCTTGCAAAATTGTGGTTTACAGTATTAATGCAGAAAAGCTTTATTGATAGAACAGGGGAAATAAAACAGAATAGTTGGAAAACAGAGGTAAACCCTCCAACAAATATTCCTGATTGAAATATTTTTGCAAATTTCTTGCCACTTGCAGTTCAGAACATGCAAATTTTTTTTTCTTTTTTGTTTTCCTGATGTTCCCAAGAGCTATGGACTTTTTTTTTTTAATTGAGACATTGCTTGTCCTCTTCTCAAAGCTCTCTATGGATGTAATCTAGCATCTCCTGAATATCTTATAATCTCATATTGATTCCAGCTAGCATTACTATCCCTCATAGCATCAAAGATGTTTATGGTTTCTCACAACAAGAGGTGACTCTCACTTAGCAACCACATTGTCTTAAAATCAAGCTGTGTCAAAACCCTTTGTGGAGGTAAGTCTATTCAAATGGGTGCAATTTTCACTACAGATGGGGATAACTCCATGATTTTGTAAAATGAGTAAGTGTGTGGCACTGTGAATTGGGTGTTGAACTTGGAGTCAGAAAGACCTGAATTCTGATCTGGTCTAAAATACTATATATGTGGCCCTAGGTAAATCACTGATCACATTTGTTTCAGCTTCACTACATGTAAAATGGAAATAAAATTAGCACTTACCCAACTTGCTTTTTTGAGGACCAAATCTGATATTTATAAATCCCTTAACAAAGGCTCTACAACATAGTAGATACTTAATGATTGCTTATTCCTTTTCCCTTTCTCAGTATGGTTTGACCTCCTGAAATGCAAATCAAAATCACTATCCCTTTTGTTCGTCATACCTTGTGATATTTTTTTCTGTTCTTTCTATGAATTCTTCACAGAGGACATTGAGAAGGTCCATAGACTCTTCCTCTTATTGGGCTTTGACTTTTCATGTCTTATCTTTTTGTTATTTTTTGATGATGTCATTTGTAATATTTTAAAGCACACATGATTAATGACAACATATTGCAGTCTACTGATACTCATGTTTCTTTCCATTGACATTTGTACCATTCTTAAATCAATTTTCCTGAGCTTGACATAGTATATAATTTGTAGCCAAAAATTTCTCTCTTTAAGACAATGTTAATGCAATGTTTAATGTAAAACTTCAGTTTTGTTCTACCAAGTCTGTTACAATTTTCAGTGAATCAACAATAACCAAAGGGCTATGTCTTATTCTCCATATCTTCCATTCAGTTTTGTGATTGTGAATATGTGTTTGGTTATAAAGATTTTCTTTGATTACTAATGACCTCTTGATTACATTTTCCTTTAATAAGATAATTGATATTTAACCCTATCATTTAGGATTTAGCATCTCTCTCTCTCTCCCTTTACCTCTCTCTTCTTCCCTCTTTCTTTTTCTACCCTCTCTTCCCCTCCTCTCCCTTTCCCTCCCCTCCCCTTCCCTTCCCTTCCCTTCTCTTCTCTTTTCTTCCCTATCCCCCTCTGTCTCCCCTCTCTTTCCCTCTTTCTTTCTTCCTGAGTTACCTTGAAAGCCTATCCCTCAAAGCTTTTAAACCTCTGTCATCTCTAGATTTCTTCCCTGTGTGGTTGTTCTATTTCTTGTGCTTTTCCCAAATTCATCTTGTTGCGTGACATCCACTTTTGCATAGATTACTTCAGAGGCTGACGTTTTAAAATAAAAATGTGGTGGCTCTACTGTCAATGATTTTTGAATAAATAGATTAAAATATGTTCAATTTCTCAGAATTTTGCTGTCAAACATTTAATATAAAAATGCTATTGAGGTGATCTGGCTTAGGTGAATCTTAGGATAAAATATCAGCATATTACTTCTCCACTACTTCTGAGTCAATAATGCCAATGAAGAACTTCAACTATAAAGGGAGATACTGTCTTAGATTTAAAATTCTTCGGGAAAATTTTACATTTGGGAACGGCAAAGATTCAATCCAAGAGTAAATAATTAACCTAGTCATACCCATTGAATTTTACTCCACTAATTTAATCATTTTTTTCTTTTTCCTTTAATTGTTTTATGTTTTTTAGGGATTTTTTTTCAGTACAAAACCTTCTAATATTCTTTAATTGAGATTGTATCAATACATTAAAATAGCCTGTAAAATCACCTACGCAATTTGAAGAGGATCCTCATCATTGAAATGGAAGTTGTTGTTTGAACATCAAATTATATATTTCTTTTAAAAATATTTATTTATCTTCAACATTCTTTTTTTTCAAGTTCATTCAGTACTCATGTACTTCATTTTTTAATTCAATTTTATTTATTTTTTGAATGCTCTACAATCCCGACCGTAAAATTTAGATTTTAACCCCCCCACATCTACCCCCCACCACCCTCCTCCCTCCCCAAGATGTCAAACAATTCTATATAGGATTTACATATACTTTCCTATTGAATACGTTTTCACTATAGTCATGCTATGTAGATGAACTAAAATAAATGGAAGAAATCATATAACAAATCAAAACATAATATACAAACACACGCACACAAACATGATCTGCTGCATTCTGTGATTCTTAGGATTTTAATATGCCATGATATATGAATATGCAAGTATTTAATATATTTCATTATTGTTATAAAATATTTCTCTCTCAATTGCTTTATATTTTAATGTTCAGTATTTATTACACCATCTTACAGAAGCTATTAATAATCTTAATTTTTCTTCTTTTTCTTAATTCTCATGGATTTTTAAAATATACTATAATATTTTTGCTATAAAAGGTTATTAGCTTACTTACTTACATTTATTTACTCTCTTAGTTTCCTTTCTGTTTTCTTTCTTTTCCTCTTCTCTACACTTCTTTTCTATTTACTTTCCCAAATCCCCCTACCATATCATTTTACTTTATTGATGCAGCAAAGATTTTTTAAATTAAGGTAAATAGTAATGGTCAGAATGTTTATCGTTTATTTGCTCTTCCCTTTATAGGGAAAGAATATTTTCTCACGACATTAGGTTTTGTAATCAAACTAACAAATGAATGAATTCTTACATACTTTTGGATTCCAATAAGTTTATTTTTTAAAATTGTATTGCATTTTATCAAATATATTTTCTGAATCTTTTAAGGTCATTTTTTTTTTTGCTTTTGATATGACTGATTTTTCTTGTAATATTGAATCATTCCTGAATTTCTAGTATAATTTCTACTTAGTTCCAATAAATTCCCTTTTTTTTACTGCTATTCAATTTTAACTGTTTTGCTTCATATTGTTGCATCAATATTAAATATTCACATATCCATTTACAGACACATATATGTGCAAATATTTTGAGAATGTCTGGTATGTATATGTAGAAATAGTTTTGTATGTAGATATATTCATAGATGTGGGTGTTCCTGAAATTTTTGCAAGATTCAATGATTAGATCTTCATATTTGACTTTTATGAAGAATTAGAATAGTATTTTTTCATAGAATGATAGATAGATGTTGATACATAAACATAGTGGTTCTTTTGAATGTTTGATAGCAGTATAAGACTCAAATGATTACCATTTTGACCAAAGATTAGTGAAAGTCTCTGTTCAATAAATTATATTCTGATTCTATCTTTTCCAGTCTCTATCTGCTCTAAAGCTCTAGTGTCATACTCTAGCATACTCCTAGATCATAACATAATAGGATTTCACGGTGAAAATCATCTTAAATATAGTTATAATATCTAATTTCAGTAATGTGGAGACTGAATCCTATGGAAATATCTTGCTAAAACCCATGCAACTGTCAAGAAGCAAAGCTGGAATTCTGACTTAGAACCTCTAGTTCAAAGTTCCTTCCAGCTTTCAGTTCTATGATTCTATTTTTTCAAAAAAGCTAATCTTGTTTAATAGTTAAGAGAAAAAAAAATTAAGAGAGTCATGGGAAAAAAAAAAAAAGATTGTACTTCTTTTGCTATTCCCAATAGCACAGAATTAGGAATAAAGTTATAGAATGGAAGATTTCAGTTTCCCGTGAGAATAAGCTACCCAAAGATGAAAGATTTCCAAAAGTAGAACAGGGTGCATTCACCAATTCTAGGGATTATCAGATGACCATATGTCAGGGATTTTAGATAAGAGACTTTATATGCCTCGCTTCTCACCTCCATCTTACATTGTCTTCTTCACAAAATCATTCATAAACTTCCAATGTCATCTCAAGTACCAACTTCACTTTGAAACATATCTTGATCTCTTGCATATTCCGGAGAAAAATCATGAATCTATTCTTCCTTAATAAATATCCATAGGATGCTTTACCTAATGTATTCCTGTATACTTTGCTTCTGTGACTTATGTTAACATTTTTATGTTCATGGTGTATTTTACTATATATATCTATATCTATATCTATATATATCTATATCTATATATATCTTTATCTTTATCTATATCTATCTACACATATATATCTATATATACACACAGATGTGAATATATGTGTGTGTATATAATATATATATATATATTATATATATGGATATATAATTTATTTATTTTTCAGTTCTTAACATTCACTTCCAAAGACTTTGAATTCAAATTTTTTTCCCCATCTTTCCCCACCACCCCAGGACAGCATGCACCCTTCCTCCAGTCTGTACTCCCTTCTATTACCCACCCTTCTTCCATCCCCCTTCCCCTGTCTTTCCCTGTAGGGCAAAATAGATTTCTATACTCCATTGTCTGTATTGCTTAATTTCCAGTTACATGCTAAAACAATTTTTAACATTCATTCTTAAAGCTTTTTTTCCCCATACTCTCTCCTTCCCTCCATACTCACCCTCATTGAGGAAACAAGCAATTCAATATATGTCATACATGTGTAGCAATGCAAAGCACTTCCATAATAGTTACGTTTTAAAAGACTAACCACATTTCCCTCTGTCCTATTGTGCCCTTCATTTATTCTGTTCTCTCCCTTGATCTGTCCTCCCATAACAGTGTTTGCTTCTCATTATCCTTTTCCCAGACTTCGTGTCCTTTCTATTATCTTTCATGTCCTACTCCTTGCCCCTGCCTTCCAGCAGGAAGAATAGATTTTCATATCCAATTGAGTGTGTGTTATTCCCTCCTAATGCCAAATCCCATGAGAGTAAAGCTAAATTATTTCCTTTCATCTCCCCTTCTTTCCCTTCATTGTAAAAGCTCTTCCTTCCCTCTTTTATGTGCAATGATTTGCTATATTCTACCTTTCCCTTTCTCTTATTTCTAGTACATTCTTTTCAACAGTAAATTATATATTTTTAGCTATTCTTCCTTCATATTCAGCTCACCTGTGCCCTCTGTCTATGTCTATGTGTGCATGTGTATGCATACATACAAACATATATACACCTATGTATATATATATATGTATATATATATATATAATATACCTACACATGAGCCTACCATATATATAATATATGTATATACATACATATATATTATATATACATGTATGTATTCCCTCTAACTACTCTAATACTGAAAAAGGTCTCATAAGTTACAAATATCATTTTTCCATGTAGGAATGCAAACAGTTCAATTCTAATGAGTTCCTTAAGGCTTCTCTTTCCTGTTTACCTTTTCATTTTCTCTTGATTCTTTCATTTCAGAGTCAAATGTTCTATTCAGCTCTGATCTTTTCAACAAGGATGTTTGGAAGTCCTCTATTTCACTGAAATTTGATTTTATCCTCTGAGGTATTACATTCATTTTTGCTGCTTAGGTGATTCTTGGTTTTAATCCTATCTCCTTTGACCTCTGGAATATCATACTCCAAGCCCTTTGTCCCCTTAGTGTAGAAGCTGCTAAATCCTGTGGTTTCCTGATTGCATTTCCACAATACTTGAATTGTAAATTTCTGGCTTCTTGTAATATTTTCTCCTTCACCAGGGAACTCTGGAATTTTGTTACAATATTCCTAGGAGTTTCTTTTTGGAATCTTTTTCAGGAGGCAGTCAGTGAATTCTTTCCATCTCTATTTTACCCTCTGGGTCTAGAATATCAGGTCAATTTTCCTTGATAATTTCTTGGAAGATGATGTCTAGTCTTTCTTTTGATCCTGGTTTTCAGGTAGACCTGAATTTTAAATTATCTCTCATATCTCATTATTTCTCATATCATAATTTTAATTTTGAATTTTAAATTATCTCTCCTGGGTCTATTTTTGTGGTCAGTTGTTTTTCCAATGAGCTATTTCATATTGTTTTCTATTTTTCCATTCTTTTGGTTTGGTTTTATAATTTCTTAGTTCCTCATAAAGTCATTAGCTTCCATCTACTCCATTCTAATTTTGAAGGAATTATTTTCTTCAGTGAGCTTCTCAACCTCCTTTTCCATTTGGCAAATTCTGCTTTTTAAAGCATTCTTCTCCTCATGGCCTCTTTCAATTTCTTTTGAATTTGGTTTGTTCTATTAGTAAAGGTGTTATTTTCTTCATCATCTTTTATGAGTCTCCTTTAGCAAGCTGTGAACTCACTTTTCATGATTTTTTTGCATTGTTCACATTTCTCTTTCCAATTTCTCCTCCACCTGTCTTAATTTATTTTCGAAATCCTTTCTAAGTTCCTCCTTGGCCTGAGAGCATTGCATACTTTTTTTGGAGATTTTTGATGTAGAAGCCTTGAATTTTATGTCTTCCTATGATTGTAGGATTTGTTCTTCTTCATCAGAGAAGGTGGAAGATACCTGTTCCCCAAGAAAATAACCTTCTTTAGTCTTATTTTTTTTCTCTTTTGTGGGAATTTCCCAGCCAGTTACTTGACTTTTGAGTCCTTTGTCAAGTGGAAGGTATACTCAAGAGACCTATTAAGTTCTCAGTTCCTCTGAGGTGGCACAATCAAGAGAGAGGAGTTTCTTCCTCTCCTGGCCTGTGCTCTGGTCTGTCAGCAACCACAAGCATTCCTATTTGCCCAGGATCTGTAAGTAGTATTCTCTCTCCCCAGTTGCCACCCTTTCCATCATACCAGTTCTCCTCACCACCCCAAGGCCCCCATTCAGAACTGAGACCCAAATCAATTCCTCAATTCCCCCAGAGTCTTTAGGCAGAGGGCTCCAAAAGTGGATGCTGCTGCCTCAATGGCTACCACTGCCCTAGGGTCAAGGTTGGGGTAGGAACATGCTCCCCTCTTACCTAGGTGAAAAAGTTTTCCTACTGACCTTTGAAGCTGCTTTGGCATTTGTGAGCTGAAAAATGTGGGAACTGTAGCTCCTACCCATTTTTCTCAGCACTGAAGCCTTCTCCAGTCTTGTCTGTGCAGAGCCACAAGTCCAAGGCTCAGCTGAGCTGCACTCTGCCCTGAGCCCAGTGTGACTGGCCTTTTCTATTGACGTTCCAGGTTGTCTTAGGCTGGAATTCTCTTTCACTCTGCATTTTTGTGGCTTCTGCTGCTCTAGAATTTGTTCAGAGTTATTTTTATAGGTATTTTATGGGCTATGGGGGAAGTGCTTCTGTTCATAGTATATTTTTGAAATAGAATTAATGGTCCTTGAGGACAACTTTTTCTTTTAAGTTTCGTGTCTGTAAAGATAAGTAGAGTAAAGATAAGTAGACTATCATTTAATAAACATCTATAAAATAAATTTGAATTTGCTGAGATTTAAATTCAGAAAAAGACTGGGTTGTGTAACATTTGAGGGAACTTCCAATTATGAGATCCTAGGATTCTATTGGATAGGCATTTTTCCTAGCAGCCTGTAGGTTGCCGGTGACAAGGTATAAAGATACAACTTGAAGAAAATTCTCGTCCATGTAGATACAGGTTATCCACTACTAAAGATTAAAAGTAATACTGAGTATTTGGACAAAAATGCCCCAAATAACATTCACATGCGGTATGGAGGTCAGAAGAAACATTCCAATATGAAAGCCCAACAGCGTATCATATAAAATGAAAACAATTCCTATTAAGAACAAATCTTTAGAGCTAAACCACGTGTGGGAAAAGCAGCATCTTTTTTATATGGGTGAAACTTTTTTTTTTCCCTTAAGGATTCAAGAAGGCAATCATTAAGTTTTGTTTGGTTAAATGGAATGGCATTCAACCCTTTGACCATGAGAGGTATAAAAATTGCAGTCTATTGGGAACTGGCACTCTGGGCTTGGCAGAATATCCCCTGCTGTGCAAGTCAATAAATCTTCCTAACTGTAAACTATTGCTGTAGTCAATGTAGAAGGATGTTATATGCATCCATATGAATCAGTGATTAATCATTTTAAGTTTTTTAATCTTAAGTAAAGTACATTTTTATTTAGTTTTAAATGGCCTCAAGTATTTCATTGCACTTCATTTCTTAGCTTGAAACAGCAGACTGGCTAGAGGATGACATGGGCCAGAAAAATAAGTCAAGGTGACATTAACTTTGTTCCAGGGTACTGAAATATTGAGAACACTGCTAGCAATTTTACTCTTTAGCACCTAACAGCCATTAAAGTATCTTCAAGTTAATATCTTTGTACCTCTTCCCTCAGGCAGTCTTATTTTCCTTGCATGCCTGGTTGTTTTTAAGTACTCTACAGAGCTTTCCCAGTGCCAGGCTTCCGTGGGCAGCATCCTATGTTTAATATCTTTATCATTCAATCTTGTCTTCCATTTTTTCATACATATATCCACTCAAACAATATTTTTCTAATAAGTCCTTAATGTGTGAAATTCATTCATGTTTGATGATGAAATCTAAGGAACCAATTCAACAAACATTTACTAAGTAAAGCAAGAAATGGTAACAGATACACAGATATAAAAAAAAAAAACATTCCCTTAAGGATCTACTATTCCACAGGAGTAGAGATTGGGAAGATAACATTTATAGTGATCTGTAAATAAAAGATAATGTGAGGAGCAAGAGAGAACTAACAAGTAAAGAGCTTAGGAGAGATTTCTTTTATCATGTAATTCTTTGATGTTTACTATGTTCAAGAAACCAAGGATATGGAAAATGCAAGAATGTAAAAAATGCAAAAAATCTCAAATCACAGATGGCCTTGGAGATCAGAATTGACCTTCTTCTGAGCAATTGATGAAATGATTGATCAATTTGGTTCTTGACCTCACTGACATGATATAGTAGGTGGCTACAATTTATTGAGAAATATGTAGCATATAATAAATGATAATTTATGAGAACTGTGCATAACTATAATGCATAAGAGATTATAATAAAAACATGAAAGAGAAATGGGAAACCAAAAATAGATAACATGATTTCTTAACAGACTCATCTGAGATGGATTCTTGGATGAGGTGATCTTAGGTTTGGAACTGGATAATTGCCTAGATTTCAGTGAAAATAGATGCAATCTCAAGCATATGAAGTAGCATAAAGAAAGACAGCACTGTTTAAGTGTTGGACTGCAAAAAAAAAAATCAGCAATACTTAATACAGGTTTGCTTTAGTATAGTACACAAGGTGAACTATGAGGAGAGACAAGTCTAGAGGCCTTCATAAGATGATAAAGTACAAAGGAGTTACAAATGCCAGATTAAATAATGCCATTTGTGTTAGAGATGAAGAATTCATTTATAGAATTCAAATGAAATTACTAATAATAAGAAATTTGTAAACATGAAGATGATCAGAGGGTTAGCGTGTAGGGTAGATTGGAAAGATAAGCAGTGGTTGGGAGAAGATTAAGGAAAAAGGAAATGAAGTAGGTGATCTATGGATAGAATAGAAGGATGTAAAATAGAAGCCTAGAAGAGATGTTCTAACATCAGTGTATAATGAAGGAAATCAGAGCACTTTTTAGCTTTCACCAGCAAAGATCAGCCACCTAGGACAAAAATAAGAAATATGCTATCAGTGAAGAATTCCTTGAATTACAGATTAATAGGTTGGGGAAAAGTGTATCCTGCATATAGGAAATACATGATAATATTTGTTGACTTGAAATGAAAATGGTTAGAGGATTTTAGGAGTCTGACTTAGAATTCATTGAAGTGGTAGATCATGTAGCTTAAGGAGATAAGTGGCAACATCATGATAGTGCAACCCATAACAAGGGAAGTTATCCTATCCTAATAATCTGTTTCATTAAGCATTAGAAAAATTAATGAATAATGATATGCTTACCCTGAGGAATATGGTAATTTGATGGAGTTCTTCCTAGAGAAGAAAATTCCTCACCCACCCAAAAAACATAAATCTTCAGTGATGGAATTCCAGGAAGAAACTAGAAGGGGAGATTCAAATGTGAAGAGAAACCTTCCAGATCTGCCTCCAGTCAACAAACCTAAAGTGTCTGATATTTGTCAAAATTATTGTATGTGCTGAAGATAAAAATACAAAAGTGAAGCATTTCCTATCCTCCTTGAACTTATGATGTATTAATGCAATATGTAACCAATATACAAAATAGAATAGAATACAAAATATAAATGAAATTAAATGCAAAGCAATTTTGAAGGGAATGACATTAAGAAGTTTCATAGCATATAAGTAATATTCCACTCTGAAAAGCGGAAGAGAAGAGAGGCAGGGGAGGAAGTCTTTATATAGCACCTATTCATACCAATCATAGTGCTAAGTGCTTTATATGTATGTATATTATATATATATATATATATATAAAATTTGATCTCACAACAACCTTGTAAAGTAGGTGACATTATGATCTCTACTTTGCAACTGAGAAAACTGAGGTAAAGAGAGGAGGAAATTATTTTCCCATGGCTACCTACATATACACACACACATACACACACATGCACAAACACACACAGGCAAATATTATGTGCATGTTTATATATATGTATGTGTATACACATATATAACATGCATATACATATATACATATATGTAAACACATTGATGACTTAGTGTATTAAATGCCAGTGTTTGCTTCGAGGGGGTATCACGAAATTTTATTGCATTAAGGTAAAAGTGAGACAGTGTTGGTGATGAGGTCATGAGATACATAACTCTTCAGAAGTAAATGATCATTGCTGTTTTTGTTTCTGATTCCATTCCTCTAGTAGACTCCCTGCTATGTCTGATAGTCTGTGTCTATTATTCCAGAGTCACCCAGAATTAATAAACTTGTCCTCTTTTGGCACATTGATGACAGTAGTCTCCAGGTCTTCATCAGATCTTTCATTGATCTCACCAGGGTTAGTCATGGTGGGAGCATATCCATGGTGACATGGTGTTTTCCTAACAAGAGGTAATCACATTGTCATGAGCCTTCATTGCAATCACTCCAGAAAAACATGCATCCATTTCCAGCTTTGGCAAGTTGGTCTTCATTTTTCAACCTTGTTTCACTAAGGGCTCCTATTTTGTATATGATACCTATTGGTTTCTCTCACAACAGGAATTGTTCATCTTCCAGGTCTCTCAGATTTCAAGTAGTCTATAAGCATGCACATTCCATGTACTGATGGTTGGTGGAATCAATTTTTTGTACATTATTTTGCATGTTTGATTGGACTGCTGGTCAAGATCCACACCTACCATGGTAACCAGGCCAAGTTGGGTAAAGTAGACAACTTTTAAAGCATCTTTTCTAGCCCCTTCCTCACACTAGAAGGTGATTAGTAAGGTTCTTAAAGGGTTGCTCAGACACCCAGAGGCTAGCAAATCCCACTGCTGCTTCCAGTGGAAATGATGTTTTCAGCAATGTTGACAGATGCCTTCAGTGAAGATAAACATGACATTAAAGTCAGCTACCACACTTAACTTCAAATAACTACACCAAGACTAAAGTGGAGAGAGAGTTGGTAGATTTTTTTTTATTGTTGTTTGCAGATGATTGTGCACTCAATAAGCCTCTGAGATGAGATGAACAAAGGGTGTCTCAATTCTCTGCTGTTTGTGGTAATTTTAGCCCAATGATTGATGCTAAGAAATTAGGATCTCCACCAGCCAGTATCACATCATCCATATGTTACAGGCAATGGAGATATTTTGAATACTGTGAATAAGTTCACTTACCTTGGAGGTATACTTTTCAGAGATGTATATATGGATGATGAAGTTGATCTATGCATTTCTAGACCTAGGTCAGTTTTGGGGAGGCTCTGAAGGAAAGTGGGGTAAAAAAGAGGTATTAGACTGCCTACCAAACTAAAATTCTATGCAGTAGCTCTGACCTCATTGTTGTATGATAATGAAACCTGGACCATATAACAGCATCATGCCAGGATACTGAATCACTTCCATTTGACTTGTATTAGAAAGATTTTGAATATCATCTGGCAAGATAATATAATAGACACTGAGATTGTTTTCTCAAACTAAACTGCAAAGCATTAAAACTCTCCTATAGATAGTGAGCTCCAATGGACTGGCCACATTGTTCACATACCAAAAGTGTGCTAGCTTAAAGGTTATTTTATGGACAACTCAAGCAAAACAGATAATCACATTTCATCAGAAGAACTGATACAAAGACCCTCTGAAGAAACTTGAAACCTATTGTGTGCTGGCAAAAGATAACCCAGCATGTCATGCCCGCATCAAAAAGACACTGTGCTTTCTGAGTGAAGCAGAATTACAGCAGATCAAAAGAAATGTGAAATGGATATATTTAGAGACATCCACTCTAAAGATTCACATGGACTGTTTATGCTTGATTTGTGGCAGAGCATTCCAAGCTTGTACTAGTCTGACAATGCAATGGGATGCATTGTACCTTGTCTCCAACATATTGAAGTCATTTTGATCTTGTTTGAGATTAAACACAACAGTCATATACCTATATGTGTATGTATGCATATATGTATGTGTGTATGTGTGCATGTATTTGAAAAGATTGACAGTTGCCAAATTGCTTTATTTCATATGTGGACATAACTTCTTGAATTAAAAATTTTCTATCTATCTATCTATCTATCTATCTATCTATCTATCTATCTATCTATCTACCTATCTATCTATCTATCTATCTATCTATCTATCTATCTATCTATCTATCTATTCTTACAAAAATGCATGTATATTTATATATACACATATGTACTGAAAAATAATGTGGTTATTGACTTGTCATTTAAAATTCTTATAAAAATATGGAAAATCAATATACTTTTCAGTGCAATTAAAAACTTGCTAAGGGTGAAAATAAACTATTGTTATTTGTTCCTCCTCTGAACCTTCTCACAATATTTTGTTTTAAAAAGTATTATTGTTTTCTTTTCCCTGTACTAAAAATATTTGTGAACCTCTATGTATGAAAGATAAAGACAGAGGAGTCCTAGGGTGTTGGAGCTGGTGGAGGCTCTGGAGAGGGATTCCTGCTCACAGATCAGAGTGTAGGCCAGGAGAAGAATATACGCCTCTTCCTTGATTGTGCCACCTTGGAGGAGCTGAGAATTTACACATCTCTGGAGAACACCCTCTCCTTGACAAAGAACTCAGAAGTCAAGTGACTAGCTGAGAAGATAACCAGAAAAGGGAAAAAGGAATAAGACAATAAAAGGTTACTTTCTTGGTGAACAGGTATTTCTTTCCATCTTTTCAGGTGAGGCGGAGTAGTGCATGCCATCAGAAGAAGACCTATGGTTCAGCGCTTCTGCATCCAAAACCTCCAAAGTTGATGTGCTGTGGTCTCAGGCCATGGAAGAGCTCAAAAGGGATTTTGAAAATCAAGTAAGAGAGTTGGAGGAAAGGTTGGGAGGAGAAATGAGTGCGATGCAAGAAAATGATGAAAAGTGGTTGAACAGCTTGCTAAAGGAGAACTCCCCAAAAAAGCTGAAGAAATTAACACCATTAAAAATAGGCTAACTCAAATGGCAAAAGAGACCCAAAAAGCCGATGAGGAGAAGGATGCTTTAAAGAGCAGAATTAACCAAATGGAAAAGGAGGTTCAAAAACTCATTGAAGAAAATAGTTCTTTAAAAATTAGAATGGAGCAGATGGAAGCTAATGACTTTGTGAGAAACCAAGAAATTACAAAGCAAAATCAAGAGACTGAAAAAATAGAAGACAATGTGAAATATCTCATTGGAAGAACAATTGACCTGGAAAATAGATCTAGAAGAGACAATTTAAAAATTATGGGAATACCTGAAAGACATGATCAATAAAAGAGCCTAGACATCATCTTTCATGAAATTGTCAAGGAAAAACTCCTAGAAATGTTGTAGCCAAATTTTAGAGTTCCTAGGTCAAGGAGAAAATATTGCAAGCAGTCAGAAAGAAACAATTCCAGTACTGTGAAAATACAATTAGGATAACACAAGATCTAGCAGCTTCTACATTAAGGGATCAAAGGGCATGGAACAGGATATTCCAGAAGTCAAAGGAACTAGGACTAAAACCAAGAATCACCTCCCCAGCAAAACTGAGTATAACATTTCAAGGGAAAAATGAAATTTAAATGAAAGAGAAGACTTTCAAGCATTCTTGGTGAAAAGACCAGAGTTGAATAGAAAATTTGACTTTCAAACACAAAAATCAAGAGAAGCATGAAAAGAAAAACAGAAGAGGAATCATAAAGGACTTATTAAAGCTGAACTGTTTACATTACTACACTGAAAGATAAAATTTGTAACTTGAAACTTTTTTCAGAATTTGGATAGTTGGAAGGATTATACACATATATTATATCTATATCTACATATTTGTATATAGAGATATAGACACAGGATGTGTTGAATAGGAAAGGATGATATTTAATAAAATTTAGGGGTGAGAGAGGAATATATTGAGAGGAGAGAGGGAGAAATGGAATGGGGCAAATTATCTCTAAAAAAGGTAAGAAAAACCTTTTTCAATGTAGGGGAAAAGGGGGAGGTGAGAGGGGAAAAGTGAAGCTTGCTCTCATCACATTTGGCCTAAGCAGGGAATAACATGCACACTCAATTTGACATGAAAATTTATCTTACACTACAGAAAAGGAGGGGAGAAGGGGATAAGTGAGGTGGGGGATGATAGAAAGGAAGGCAAATGGGAGGAGGGTGTAATTAGAAGTACGCACTTTTGGGGAGGAATAAGGTCAAAAGAGAAAACAGAATAAATAGGGGGCAGGATAGGAAGGAGGGAAATGTAGTTAGTCTTTCCCAACATGACTATTCTGGAAGTCTTTGGCAATACTATACATATATAGCCTTTGTTGAATTGCTTGCTTTCTCAGTGGGGATATGTGGGAAGGGAGGAAGGGAGAGAATTAGAACTCAAAGTTTTAGTAATGAATGTTAAGCATTGTTTTGCAAGTAACTGGGAAAAAACAAATACAAGTAGTGGGGTAGAGAAATCCATTTTGCCCTACAGGAGAAAAGAGAAGATGGGGATAAGGGAAGGGAGGGTAGATTGGGGTAGGGGGAAGGGATAATCCAAATGCATGGTGTTTTGGCATGGAGGAGGGAAGAGATGGGGAGAAAATTTGAAACTCAGAATCTTTTGTAAAATGAATATTGAAAACAAAATAAATTGAAAAAAATTAAAAATAAAAATTTTATGAAGGGAATCAATGAGATAAATTATTCTACAGGTAATATTTGTTGTTACTTAAATTAAAATAATCACTCTATAAAGTATAGAAGAAAGTTAATAGAATGTAGTAATGGATGGGACAATCAGAAAGGGGTAGTTAGATTGCAAGATTCAGCCCTAGCCATCTATCAGGAGATTCCTTATCATATCATTTCTTTTCCTTAAAAAAAAAAATTGTCTATATAATATTTATTTAGTTCTAAGAATTAATATTTAAAAATAGTTTTTGAATATGCTATCAGATAATACTGTGGCATTTTCCATTTCTACTAAGCATTGTAAGATGATATCAATTGTGTTACAAAATTTCACCTTTATTCAAAAATTAATATTCAGTTTCCTGGCCTTTCAGTTTCTCACTCATGATCATTGAGTTATCAAATCCCAAAATTTCTTGCTCACTAGGATCCCTGTAGAGAGAGGGTCCATTATTCTATTCAATTATCATGTGCCTCTTTTCATAAGCTACTCAACATATTCTTTGCCTTTTTGAGTGCCAAAAAATTGCAACTCCCTTCCCATTTGATCCAGTATAATCCACGTTTTTCTTTGGACCATGAGGTTTCCTTTTTCTTTTTCTTTCCTTCTCCATTTCTTATATCCACTTATACATGGGTTTCATTTTTACAGCATTTTAGTTCTTTTATTTATTTATTAATTTATTTTGGTTTTCAACTCAAAGTTTATTGTTCCAATACACCCAAGAAGATGCAAGCACTTCTGTAACAAATATACAGAAAAAAGGGAGATCAACAAAGAACAGTCATTTAGCTTAAACGAAGGGAAATCTCTCTAAATGTTATGACAACATACTCCCCAGGGGTATCTTCATCTTTCTCCAGTTAAGTTAATCATACATTTTAATATAATAAAGGGTGATGAGTTATGTCAAAGTTAGTTTGTTCATTTTCTTTAAAAATAAACTCCAAATTCTATAATCTATGCCAGTTAAACACTAAAACTAAAATCTGTATTTTAATAAGCACAAGAAGAGACGTTAATATGAGTTACCTTTTCTGTTTGAACAGTCTGGAAGAAAACAGGGACTCCAAGTACAGCAGGCAGGCTGACTGACCAAGCGAGCTAAGACAGGTGAGGAGGGGATATTTCAGCGTCAGTGAGCTTGCTCAGTGCTGAGCGCACTAAGGCACAGTTTGGTCCAAGACGGGTGCTGAGACAGACACAGATCCCAATCTGTTACAGAAACACATCTATTCTCATCGCTTTGTAAAAAAGATGCCAGGTACACTTCCAAGTATTTTTCATAGGTGCTCCCCAAAGTTGTTTACAGGAAGTAGTCTGGGGTGCACCACGTTACATGGGGCTCTCCACGATGGGGTACAGGGTCAAACTTCAGGAAAGAATATTTTAAAGTGTCATTGAATTCCATGATAGTAACCTGCTTCCCACAACGGTAGGAGTAATTGGGTGCACTGAAAATGGTAACCACATTCCTATTGTGACACCAGTGGTAGCCCTCCATCACAAGTTGGTGAACCTGGGAAACCAGTGTGAGGTCGTTGGCATGGTTAAATGTTTCTGAAATGTCCTGTCCAAATGTGTAGCCAGCCCCTCTTGGAGAAATACCCCATCCACCACGATCACCAAGATCGGACCATAACAGGTCACACATTGGGCCCTCATGTGGAACTTCTTGCAGGCGATCCAGGGCTCAGATATGATGCAGTGTATCCATGGATGGAGAAAGGCCACCATGGAGGCAAAAAATCTGTCCGTCCACTAAAGTTGTGAGTGGGAGATAATCAAACAGGTCAGTAAAGCATTTCCACACATTGGCATTGCCGAATTTCTTCAGGCTTTCATCACAAAAGTCATACGCGTGTGTGATCTGCCGGCTCTCACGGTTCCCCCTCAGTACTGTGATCCGCTCTGGATAGCGCACCTGTAGTGACACAAGAAGAGTCACAGTCTCCACTTAGTAGCAGCCTCTGTCCACATAGTCGCCCGTAAAAAGATAGTTTGTGTCTGGTGACTTCCCACCAGTTCAAAAGAGTTCCATCAGGTCGTGGAATTGGCCATGGACATTGCCGCAGACGGTGATGGGACAACGGACCTTTTGGACATTGGATCCTTTTGTGAGGATGTCCTTAGCCTTCTCACAGAGTGTGCGCACTTGGTTCTCATTCAGCTCCTCCACCCACTGGTCTAGCTTCTTCATGAACACCTGGTCCTCCATGATGGCAGCAGTGGCAGCAGCGGCTGAGGGAACTCGCGCTGGCCCCGCTGGGCCCGGACCCTGGCCCCTGGCCCCAGCATTTTAGCTCTGCATCCCCCCATAAAATAAATATTACTGTGTACTTTCTTCTCAATTATCATATCCTTTTCAATTCCTTTTAAATTATTTAACTCTCCTTTCCCAAATGTCTATATTTGAATGAGAGGTGGATTGACCCTGAATTCTTTGAGACAGTTCCACCACAACACATCATGGAACCACAACAGATTTTGGGGTCCCTGGATGGGCAGAGTCTAAACCACAACATTGTTTGCTTCTGAATCTCCATGTTGTAAGGTGCTTTTCAGGAGATAGACCTCTTTACAATTCATCAGAGGATGATTGGGCAGGTTCTATTTATCTATTATCACAGAAAACTACTAAGATGACTTTCAGCACAATCCATTAAAAAACACATAAATGCAGCTTCCATTCAGCTTCTCATATTCAAATGAGAAAATATCATCCTGACATAACAGCTAAGCTCAAAATGGCTAGATCTATGCAGGGACTTTCCCCCTATTTGTTTTTGATTCCCAGGCAAGATCTAATAGTAGAAAACCTTCTAATCCCTGAAGCAAATCTGATCATTGTGGACCTTCAATGATCCATTATTGACAGAAAATGCATATTTGTGAAGGCTGACATTTGCCACATTGCCTTATGTCTAACCTGTACAGCATTTCTTTACTTAAAAATTATAACTAGGAATTTCTACATACCCACACCATGATCAAGGAAAGTCTGTGACTGTCATATTTCATGGCTAACTGATAATCATGATTAAGACAAATGAATCAACACAAAAAGTCCACAAAAAGAAAAGAAAGACCATATTAAGAGTCACTTCTGTCCACTGAAAATCTATTTGTATAATGGACATATGTTGAGAAAGTTAAACTTGAAAATTCCTAATCAACTGCAAAATTAAAAAAAAAAGAGTAAATGTATTTCTTGTGCTGCTTTAACAAAATTAATACAGTATTATCAACTGTAAAATCCTGAGCTTGACATAGTGCATGTTGTTGGATTTATAGTCACGGACATCTGAGTTTGTTTTTTTGTTTCAGACATGAACTAGTTGTGTAATATTGAGCAAGCCACTGCATTTTCCTAATTCTCAAATTTCTTATCTGTAAGACAGGGGAAACAATAATTTGTTAAAATCTCATGAAATGAAATGATTTGCAAATTTTGTATTTTGGCTATTATCATTATCAGATATTAGCCAGATACAATGGATAAAGTGACTTATGAATATTAAAGTACTTACATAAATGCTTTACCTTTGTTGGAGCCATGATGGCAAAGTTGAGGCAGGAATTCACCTGAACCCTCCCAACACTCTCCTCCAAATGACTTCAAATCAAATTCTGGAGAGACAGAGCAAACAGAAGTTTGGGATGTAAGATTTTTTCAGCCTAAAACAACTTAGGGTGTCAGCAGGAAAGGTTTGTCAAGCCAATGCTAGTACTAAGCCTTTGAGGTAACTGCAACAGTGGCAGCAGAAGCACAAGGAGCTCTCAACACACAGAGGATAAATGGAACAGAATATCAGTCAGAGATTTCATGTTACCATTTGTTGGCACTGGATTCAAGATCTTGCTGCACTGCCCATGTAAAGTTTTAGGTCACAGTTCCAGGCCAAAGAGAAGCACTAGTGCTTGTAGCTGCGGTGACCTTAAGTAACATTTTTAAGACAGGAACATTTTAAGACAGGAAAGGGTGTGTGCAGTCACTCACAAGGGATCGGGGGCACTATATCAAATCAAGAAAGAAAGGAGGATGAGAGCTTGTGGTTGGAGGACAGCAAGGGCCTGGTTAGAGTTTTAGAGTCAAAAGGAGCACCAACACTTGTGGCTGTAGAGGGATGAGGTCTCTACTTGAGGTATCTACAAGAGTGCAGGCAAAGAGAATAGTGACCATATTTCCCCTTTCATAATACCATCTTAGCAGTGCACAAAACTTATAGAGCTCCAGAACTTGCTGTGAAAATAATAGTAGCAAATCCTAAAGCTTGAAATTAGGTCTTCCTAGACCCAGATGGTCGAGTACCAGCAAGGACTTGCTAGAGCTCTCTTCACAAATTCATCCAAATATCTGTAAAAATGACTCTGAACAAGTTCTGGAGCTTCAGAACTCACAGAATGACAGACTTCATTACCCCAAAACATAAGAACAAATTGGAAGGACAGTAGAAAAAAAACTCTGGGACTTGTGTGAGAGAGTAGAGTGATCCAGCTCTAGGTCCAGGGCAGCAAAGAGGGTAGGGTGCAGAAGAAATTGCAGCAGTCCCAGCAGCAGGGGCAGCTGCAGCCCGTATTTATGGAACTCTAGGTATGCAGATAGTGGAGGAATCGAGTGGCTGAGAGAACACCTGCCACCCCTACCTGGAAGCAGAGACCTATCTTGACAAAGAGCTCAAAAGTCAAGTAAATGGTTGGGGAAATGAGCAAAATCTGGAAAAAGAATCAGATTATAGAATTTTACACTGGTGACAAGGAAGACCAAAGAATAAAAACAGAAATCAACAAAGTCAAAGCTTTTCCATATAAAGCCTCCAAGAAAATTATGAATTGGTCTCAGGCCATGGAAGAGCTCAAAAAGGATTTTGAAAATCAAGTGGGAGAAGTAGAAGAAAAATTGGGAAGAGAAATGAGAGTGATGCAAGAAAATCATGAATAATGTGTTACCTGCTTGCTAAAGGAGACTCAAAAGTATTGTGAAGAAAATAACACTTTAAATAATAGATTAACCCCAATGACATAAAATTGAAAATCCAGATATAGGTGGGGCTATCAATCAAACACCAAAAAGAAACCGACCTTAAATAGTTCTTATGGTAACGGGGAATGCCAAGACATAAACTCAGAGGATGGCAAGGACATTAATACGTCTACAAGCAAAACCTCAAAGAAAAATGTGAATTTAAAGAAATCGAGCAAAAATTTCTGAAAGAGTTCAAAAAAGGATTTCAAAAATTAAATAACAGAAGTAGAGAAAAAAGTAGGAAAATATAAATGATGCATGAAAATTATGAAAATAAAGTCAACAGGGACAAAAATGTACTGGAGGAAATGACTTAAAAATTTGACCAATATTTAAAGAGGTACAAAATCCACTGAAGTGAACTTCTTAAAAAGTTAAGTTTTCCAAATAGAAAAAGACAACTACAAAAATTCACTAAAGTCTCCTTAAAAAGTAGAATTGACCAAATGGAAAAGGAGGTTTAAAACTTCACTGAATAAATTAATTCCCTAACAATTAAAATTGGAGAAAAAAGATAATGAAATAGATAATGATTTCGTGAGACATCAAGAAACAGGAAAACAAAGTCAAAAGAATTAACAAAGATATGAGAGGTGAAAAATTTCGCTGGAAAAACAACTAACATGTATAAGGCAAGATTATTTTTTTGGATTTTATGCATACCTATCTTATTTTTCTATCAATGCCATGTAAAAGTAATTTTTAAATTCGTTAAAAATTCAGTTGGAAATTTTCTTCTCCCCTTTCTCCTTGACCCCATCATTGAGAGGCTAAGAAATCTGATGCAAGCTATTCATGTGTCAACATGCAAACCTTTTCCACCCTCCTCATTTGTGAAGAAAGCAGAGACCAAAAAAAAGAACAGAGAACTAAGAAAAATTCATAATATGTCATTCTCCAATTGATTAATAGCCAAAGGACATGAACATACAGGTTTCAGGTTAAGAAATCAAAGTTATCTCTAGTTATATGAAAAATGCTATAAATATTTGTTGATTATAGAAATGAAAATTGAAATAGATCTGAGGTCCCACCTCATATCTTTAAATTGGCTACTATGTCAGAAAAAGAAAATGAAACATTTTTGTAAAGGATATGGGAAAATTGGGGCACTAGAACACTATTGGTGGAATTGTGAACTGATCCAACCATTCTGGAGAGTGATTTATAACTATGTTCAAAGTCTATGTAATTGTATGCACCCTTTGACCCAGCAATACCACTACTAAGTCTTTATCTCTAAAGAGATAAAAAAAAAGGAAAATTACCTATATGTACAAAAATATTTATAGAAGCCTGTTACTGGTGGTAAAGAACTGGAAATTGAAGGGATGTTCATCAATTGGGGAATGACTGAAAAAACTGTAGTACGTGATGATGGAATATCATTATGCCATAAGAAATTATGAGAAGGATGATTTCAGAAAAACCTGGAAAGACTTACATGAACTGATGATAACAAGATGTACCATGTACACAGTAACAGCAATATTGTAAGATGCTCATGCGTGAATTACTTAGCTATTATCATCAATACAATGACACAATGATCCAAGACAACTCTGAAGAACATATGATGAAAAATGCTATCCACTCCACAGGAAAACTGATGTTGTCTGAATATAGATTGAAGCATACTTTTTGAGCTTTATTTTTCTTGAGGATTTTTTTTTTGTTTCTGTTTTCTTTTACAAAATGACTAATATGAAAAATTTTTGCATGACTACACTAGTATTAGCTTGATCAATTTTTTTGCCCTCTCAGTGAGGATAGGTGGGGAGGAAGGAAGGGAGAGTATCTGGAGCTCAAAATTTTAAGAATGACCATTAAAAATTGTTTTTAACTGGGGAAAATAAAATGCTAAATACTTTTTAAATAAAATCACAAAAGTGATTCTTGTGAAATATTATCAGCTTGAAACTTTATTTTCAAAAAATAAATACTGTATTGACAATCATATTGACATCAATATTTGTCTTACCTTATCAAGGTGCTGTATGAAATTAATTTTTTGTTTTCATTTTTGTTTTAATCCTATATAACCCTTTCTATTTTTGTGCTCTCTCCTGAACTCTGTATTTCATGACCTAGGTTTTAATTTACAACATCAACAGAGGTCTGGTATGAGTTTCACTGAAATAAAGCTTTTTATCATATTAAAAAACAAAAGAAATTATTAAAATTCATTTTATAATTAACAAAAAGGAAAATTTCTGTTATCAAAAGCCTAGCAAAATTATCTGTTCCTTTCCAATATACCAGGTAAAGTTGATTCTCATAGACTTTAAGACCTTTGAGGCTAGACAGAACTTTGCTTTTGTCTTTCTCTCCATTATACCTAGAACAATATTGGCAGAGCAAAAAGTAAGTCTTTGTTGAACTGAATTTAATTTATTTCACAATAAACCTCACATACATTTAATTTAATTATATAGAGGCCCACTGACTTGTTGGGGGAGGATGACTTGCTATGTTCTAATTTTAAGATACAACAATAAAAATCAAAGAAAACAATACACAACACAAAATTGTCTTTGTATGTTACTCAGAATTGCCAAACTGAAAATCATACAAAAAAAAAAAAAAACTATCTGAAAATTGTTACAAAGTCAATTTACTTGGACTGACACCTGTGCAGACTCAAACAATCTATAATAAGGTAAATCTGTTAGGAAGTAGTCAGGTTTAAAAAAAGCACTTTTTTAATCAGACAATTAATAAAAAAAATCATTTAGTGGTAAAGAAGGGTCACTTTGTTAGAGCTGTACTTTAGAAAATTACTTTGTTTGCAGAAGAAGATAGTAAAACTTTTTATAGTCATATAAAAAATGCTCTAAATCCCTATTGATTAGAGAGATGCAAATCAAAAACAACTCTGAAGTACCACATCATATCTATCAGGTTGACTAACAGGACAAAACAGAAAGATGATAAATGTTGAGAAGATGTGGGAGAGTTGGAACACTAATTTACCATTGCTGGAGCTGTGAGTTAAAGCGACCATTCTAGAGAGCAATTTGGAATTATGCCCAAAGGGCTACAAAAGTATGCATACCCTCTGACCCAGCAGGTACAGCTTCTAGGACTGTATCCCAAAGAGATCATAAAAATGGGAAAGGGTCCCACATGTACAAAAATATTTATAGCAGCTCTCTTTGTGGTGGCCAAAAATTGGAAATCATTAGGATGGCCATCAATTGGGGAATGGCTGAAGCAGTTGTGGTATATGAATGTAATGGAATACTATTGTGCTATAAGAAATGATGAACAGGAAGGCCTGGAAGGACACATATGACCTGATGCTGAGTGACAGGAGAAGAACCAGAAGAACTTTGTGCACAATAACAACCACAGTGTGCAAGGACTTTTCTAGTAGACTTAATCCTTCACAGCAATGCAAGGATCTCAAAAATTCCCAATGGATTTTTGAGGCAAAACACCTTCTGTGTTCAGAGAAAGAATTATGGAATTGGATCACAGAATGAAACTGACCATTTTCTCTTGTGTTATATTTTGTTTTGCTTTATGGTTTTTTCTATTCATTTTAATTCTTCTATGCAACATGACTAAGGTGAAAATGCATTTAATAAGAATGTATGTGTAGAACCTATACAAGATTGCATGTCATCCAGGAAGGGAGTGAGAAGGGAGGGAGGAGGAAGGGAGGATGGAAGGGAAAATAATCTAAGATATATGCAAATGATTGTATAAAACTAAAAAAAAAAATGATTTTAAAAAAAGAATATCACTTTGTGTGGAAAATGAATGGGAGTGACAAAGGATTGAATGAGGCTATGATTTGTGCAAATGGAGAGGACAAGATAATTATACATATGTGTGTGATATTGTTTTACCCACTTATTTACTTAATTAGTTATTCATTCATATTCATCTTATAAGGGATGGATCTTTGTAGAGGGGAGTGTGAAGACTGTGTTTGTAATCAACATGCAAGCATTTATCACAGGCCTACTGTGTATCAAGTTATGGTCAGTGATACCAACACAAAATATAAAACCATTCCTATTAAAGTAAATGTGATATAAAAACAAATAAATAAAATTGATATCTCAAAAATTAGACTGGTAGGCAGGTAGGTAGATGGATACATATACAGAAAAGCAGACAGACAGATAGATAGACAGATAAAAAGATAGATAGATAGATAGATAGATAGATAGATAGATAGATAGATAGATAGAAAGAAAGAAAGATAGATAGATAGATAGATAGATAGATAGATAGATAGATAGATAGAAAGAAAGATAGATAGATAGATAGATAGATAGATAGATAGATAGATAGATAGATAGATAGATAGAAAGATAGATAGATAGATAGATAGATAGATAGATAGATAGATAGATAGATAGATAGATAGATAGATGGCAGAAATATATTAGAACAATTATACATTCAACTGTCTCCTAGGATTTTTAGATGTAATGTGCTCTGAAAAAGTTGATGATCAGACTGTAGATTTTGAGGCACTTCATGACACAAATAAATAAAAAAAACAATGCAGTGGATTAATGGATTAATTTTAGAAATATTTTTGCTAATGTGTTGAACAAAAAGAGCTACCTGGTTAGCTTGGAGAATTTATTTGAATAGCCTTTTCTCTTATTCCAGTAAACTGAATATTTATATTATGTTTCTTTAATTATTTGTTTAATTATAATTATAGTAATACTTATATGGTGTTCTTACATTCCAAAAAGAGACATATCATCACTCTTGATCTTTCAACAACTTTTATGTGGTAGATATTAGAGACTGAATAATCCCATTTTAGAGATTAGACAATTGATCACACCATTGCATACTACAGTTTCATCTTTCCTCCTCTTTCTCCCTATCTTTTGCTTATTATTTTTCTTGCTTAACCTTAATCAGTGAATGGGTTTTGCTTCAGTCAAACTGAGACCTGGGAAAGACTGTAGCTTAAAAAGGCCAAGGTCTCCCAATATATTTATGGCTATCTCCAGTCATAATGATGGTGCCAGTTGGATCTAGATGGCTCTGGCGGAGAAAGTCAGGTGAAAGTGAGGCTAGTGACTTTCTACAGCCCTCTTTCACTTAAATCCAATTCACCTGCAAGTCATGGCATCATCTTCCTGATGGCATCATCTTCCTGATGGCATCATCCTCTTGGAGAACTAAGAAGAAACAATATCCCTTGCCTTGCCTTCTCTTTTTTCTTTCTGCTTTGCTTTCCCTCTGTCCATATAGGGTATTATATCCATACCTGGGAATGCTCTGTGCAAAGAAATGTAAATTTTTATTGTTGAAACATAGCAACTTCAAGCTTGGGGTTTACTAGATTTCTTTTTTGAAGACGATGTTCTTAAAGCATTGAGCACAGATGACTCTGGAAGAGAAAGTGAGGCTGGTGATTGTCACAGCTGTCCCTCATGATTTAAGTGGATTTGGATTTAACAGATCACCTGCAAGTTATGGCATCACCTTTCTGATGTCATGGCCCTCTTTGAGAAAAAAGGACAACCATTCATAACTTTTGTCTATTCATAGTACAGACACAAACACGTATGTATACATATATGTATCTGTGTATCCCACAAAGTTGTATACTAAGAACTCATTGTGTCACTTAAGGATCAGAGAATTCTAATAAGAATATATCAACATGACAAGAGCTTTGGAGGTTCTAACAAACTGGAATGTCTTTGGTTATAGTTCCAATTTTTGTTATCTGCGGATAGCCTAGTTTTCTATAGAGATCATCATCAAGACTGATCACTATATCACCCTTACTCAGTGGGCAGCTAGGTGGTGCAGTGTATAAGGCATCAGTGCAGGAGTCAGGAGGACCCAAGTTCAAATCTCACCTCAGACACTTGACATTCACTAGCTGTGTGACCTTGGGCAAGTCACTTAACCCCAATTGCCTTATCCTGGGTCATCTCCAGTCATCCTGATGAATATCTGGTCACTGGATTCAGATGGCTCTGGAGGAGAAGTGAGTCTGGTGACCTGCACAGCCCTCCCTCACTCAAAACAAAGTCAAGGGTAAGCCTTGTCATTATTTCTCTGATGGCATGGTCTTCTTTGGCAATGAAGGATGGGCACACACCCTTACCTAATAATTCATGTAATGATCTGCTAATAAAAAGGTATGATCAGAGATTAGAATTAGTGGATTAGTAACATCAATGAAATCATATGTCTTTGAAGTAATAAATCATAGTGCAATAGGATCATAGATTTAGAACTGATTGTCCCCTAATGCAGCCATCACTCATTTATTAAGTGAAGAAAACAAAGACTAGAGAATCATCCAAGTAAGGAAGTGGCACAGTCTTGATTTGAATTCATGTGCTGTGTCTCTTCCTTCAGCACTGATTTCCACTGGCCACTTCATAATGCTATTTTCCACTATGTATACATACATGCACTCTGTATACATATATGGCTCTTTATCTGTATTTTTATACAAACAAATATTTCAAAATGGTGGGAGTGAGGAGTTAAAAAAAATTGAAGATATGCTATTAGTTTGACTACTTCTTAGATTCTCTGGCAGGAGCTCTGATGAGACAGGATGTGATAGCTAAAAAAGACTTTTTGATTATGTGTGGATTTCAATTATTCACGGATCCCTGACTTCCATTTTTGCAGATTACCATATTAACTATAGTTTAACCATGGAAATTAGTATGCTTTGTAAAGATTATTCAATTTTTACTTTCTAAGAGATTTCTGGAAATTTTTATGAGGGATGACCTTGGAATACACTGACTTATGCAAGTGTGCTTACTGTCATACTCAGTTACAGGCTTTTGCAGATTAGGAACAGTCTGTAAAAAAGCAGGATTGTTTCTAGTCAAGATGAAGGTGTATAGGAAAAAATAAAATGGAAGAACAGGAAAATTCTGACTGATAAAGGTCATAGGAATAAGATCTAGAAAGTACCTCAGGCATCACTTAGTCTAGTCTTATCATTTTACAGATGAGAATTCTTCTGTGCCAAATAATTTTAATGACTTAGTGAGGTTATAGTTGCTATAAACACAATAGCTGATATTTGAAATCAGGCTTTCTGACTCCAAATCCATGTTTGTTTGTTTGTTTTTTCCTTGGTAATTAACTTCAAGCTACTCTTATTATAACACCACACTGGCTTCCAGGCAAGGTTGGGCTATACCATAAAGGGCCATAAGAATTAAGTTAGTCTGGAAATTTTATTCTCAGGAAAGTCTAAGCATGACTGGCTTTAGGCTTTAAATTAGAAACACTTGAGAACTCCTGGATTGAGTGATGCTAGAATTTCTGTGTTCAAATATTGGATGTGACATCTGTTAGCTATAGGACCTTGGGCAAGTCACTTAAATTTTAAGTTGTGAGAGAGGAATGGTGTTGTGCCAACGAGATATTCACAGCACCCACAGCAGCTGTGAATATTACTGTGCAATTCTGAATTGCAAAATACACAGACTTCACATGGAAGACAGAACCAAAACCATTATTCAGAAAGTCAAATTCATCATAGTAACAAAAATCTATACTCAATAATAATTCAGAGAATAACACCATCCTTAAGCCTTCTCCCTGCTAGGCTTCACATAAACCAACTCCATTAAACAAAATCACAAACAAGCTCTCTAATGACAACCAGCAGCCTGCTTGCCTGTATACTTTCTAGCTCTGGTTAGACTCTAACTAATTTCCTCTCAGCTGTGCTCTGCCTCTGCCTCTTCCTGTTCCATCTTTGCTTCTCCACTCAACTTCTCCCACCACAGGCTCCATGTGACTCAGACTTCCATGTGACTCAGTCAGTTCACATGGCCCTATGCATTAGCAAGCACCCCTAAAATACGCAGGAGGGGTTCTGCTATATAGGTTCTTAGATCTGCATTTGTAAATGGAAAGGCAACTTTTGAGGGATCAACAATCACTTTAATCAAGCACATGTATCATTCACTTAGTTCAGGGGAAAAAGTCAGCACCCTGAACTTCAGAGAAATACAGAGAAATCAACATCAACAGATAATGGCTTCAAACTATCTGACATCAAAAAGAATACACACATCATAAATCAATAGAGAAGTCCAACTGTCTACTTATTACATTTAGACAGTTATGAGAGAGAAGTACAAGCAATCTGGGTTTTCAAAGCTGTGGGTTTTCTTAGCTGCTGCCCAGAGTCTCCTCTGGACAAGCAAACACTTCCAAAGAGTAAGCCCCCAAATAAAACCACACCTCAGAGTCTTTATACACTTTTTAGAGCCAGAGGGCATCACAACGCTTGAGAGCCAGTGCCTCATTAATGAAAAGTATGGGTCTTCCTACAAATCTTCCCAGGCCCATTAATGGGGGAGGAAGATCTTTTTTAATCACATTATTCAATCAGCAGCACTAGATTATTTTAGAACAAAAAAAGCGGAAGATCAGACCTTGCTTGCCATTACAATCTATAAATGGATGGAGAAGATATTTCAATTTAAATTACCATTACAGATGGAAAGAGAGAGAAGGGGGTATGGAAGGGAAGGGGAGACAGAGGGAGACAGAGAGAGAGACAGAGAGAGAGAGGGAAAGGAACGATCAAAATATTTTAGAGATACCCTGCTTCCCAGAGCTAAGAGCCCACAGGAAAGCTGGGTCTTGAGTTTGGCTTAACAATAATCCTTTGTGTTCTAGAATGACTTCACCCTCTGGCAAAGTGTATTACTTGTACCAGCACCAGGTGTTGACTCCTGTTATCTTCACCTATTTCCCAGGGCCATGGATCACATGTTTACAATCCCAGTTTCTTGTATGGTAATTCTATTTCCATCACAAAACTCTGGTTCTGTACCCTAGCATAAGCATGACCCCTAAGATTTTAGACAATGACTATTTCCATGAGAACAAAGAATGCCTGTATTAGAAATACTAAACACTGGAACAGTAACTAAAGACCTAAAAATGATTATGTCATAGTCCAGCCCACATGTGGTTTTTGTATAAGACCTGCTTTTGATCCAGCATGTTAAGCCCCTCCTTCTTAGAGGGATAGGGCTTCCCACTTGCAAGTGCCATTCTCCTCACCCTGAAATTAGCTTACCTTCTGTTTGTGTCTTGACTGTACTGTCCCTAGCTTGAGTTATTAGAAGACATAGTTTAGAAGCTGATTCCAATCCAATTGGCAATACTTAAGTAGATATATAGACAGAGAGCTTAGTAAATCCTTATAATATTTCAGGTACTATGCTAAATATTAGGAATACAAACATAAATAAGGCATTGCCTTACATTCAAAGGGGTTACATTCCAATGAAAGTCAAGAACACATAATGGTGAAATGGAAAGTAGGAGGAAATAATTTATAATTTATTATCCAAACATGAGTTAATGCCTTGGTTCCAGATTTCTTTTTTGGATGTACCATTCTGACAACGATGACTTAGTTGTAGAAAGAAAAAGCAAAGGCTCTTCTATCAGGCTTCATGTTTCTTCTCAGGGAGAATTTTAAGTTTGTAGAGAAAAGGAGATAGGGATGATGGTTACAGTGGACCCAGCATGGCTTGGAGATGATAGCTGAGAAGCAAACCTTAGTTTCTTCATCTAAAAAATGGGAATGTTAACATTTTTAGTACTTGCTTCAAAACATAGTTGCAAAGAACAAGTAATACACATCTATATATCTTTCAAACCTTAAAAAAAATTAAATTCATTATTATTTTTGTCTTGGTGGTGCTTATTTTCATAGAGAACTGAATTTATATATATATATCATACAGAGACGTGTCCCATTGGATTAGATTAAAAATTGACCTGTGTGTAAGGTCTGCAGTTGCCACATCCTGACTGGAGTCCATATAGTATGTCATTTAACCTCTTATGGCCCCATAACATTCTCTAAGATTACAGATTGAAGAGAAAGTGCCAATCTGGAAGGCAGAGAATTTCCTTAGTGAGAGCTCTTTACACACATGACATCAACAAGTCTGGCCAATAGGTCCCCTCGTCTAAAACCTTCTTCCCAAAAAAACAAACAAAGAAGAAAACAAAAAACCATGAAAGATGGCACCAATTAGGTGTTCTTTGTCTTTTCAGCATAACATATTGACCTGAAGACATAACCTCTTTTACATGGTGATAGGGCCTTATTTAAAATCCTGGTTCCTCTATTTGCTGAGTGACCATGGGCAAGATACGTCCCATTTCTGGGTTTCAATTCCTTTATGTGCAAAAAAGAAGGAATTTTGACTGAAATGATTACCAAGATCCTGTCCAATCCAAGTCCCAAATCCCTTGATTGTTGGGACTTTTTTTTGTTTTGTTTTTACTTATTTATCGTGGTAACATAAATAACAGGAGACAAGAATACAATGGAGGAACAGAGTACTGATAAATACCATCAGGGCTAGAAAAGAAAATCTTCAGAGTAGTATAAATGTGTCCTGACAAAACACTTTTGAGTATCTTTCTGCAGGGCAATGATGTACAAAAATAACCTGTGTATATAGAACAATTATCTCCAACAGATTGAAAATGCTTTTCAAATATCCATAGAATCAGAAGACTTAAATGATCCTTTAGAAGATTCTCATCTTCTCTGTAACCTTCAACCTGTCCGGGGAAAACCATACTGTCCTCCTTTAAAGTATGTTTATTCATTTTAAGCCTGGTAGAAAGGAGCCCAAAATGTCAGATTGCAAGAAACTCTGAGCTTTCATAGGAGTTTGTAAAGTAGTACAAACATCCAGGACAATCAATTTAAGGGGAAATGAAAAGATTCAAAAAACTAATGACAATATGTATTTGTATCATGTGACTCAAAGATTTGCTTTTTAGATCAGATAGATATGAACAAGGCACAAATTACCCGGGTTCCAGTGTTGGTGCGGGTGATGTTATCTTTTCAGGATTTCTGCTTGTTTATGTGTATATTTAATGATTTCTGTTTCATTTTATGTTTGCAACATGGTATTAAAGGCTTCTGAAAATAAATTGTATATATATATATGCATATATATATTCCATATATACATGCACACATATACATATATATACACACATACACACATATATACATATTTATACACATATATGCATATATACACACAAACATACACACACATATGCATATAGATATATTTAAAAGACTATCTAAGAAAGTGAAAATTGACCATCCCATATTAATAAAAAACTAGCTTCACCCTCAACTGAAGGAAATTTGGACTGCCAGTCAAACAGATGTGGTGCACTAATTGATTTCTGTGAGCTATATGATGACAATTTATAATCAGTTCCCAGCTAATCTAAGCCTGAGGTTTTGATGAAAGGACTATGGTTCAGAGGGAATTATCTGACTGTTGGAAGGGAAGCTGATCTACCATGCAAAATCACTATACTTGATATATAAACAAAGGTTTTAAAAAGCAGACATTTCAATCAGCAGAGAGAAATGAAAAGGCATTCAAAACTCCCACACTGCCAGCTGCTATTGGGTGATTAAATAAAATGTCTATACTGTAGAAATACTGTTAAATCTAAAAATTCCCATTACAGTGAGACATTTAATATTGCTATTTTATGGATTTATTTCACACAACAGCACTGCAAAATGCTCATCCAACTAGAAGTTTCAGTTCAATTTTCTCCATCGTAACACAGCCAAATGGAAGTTTCAGCAAAATTGACATCTTTGATGTATAAATCAGTTGTCAGAGCTAATTACTTTAGCAGATTGTTCTCCTCTGCAAAATTTGAACAATGTCTTAGCAAGTCAAGGTGCCAAGATATGTATTAGAGACTTTGCATTTGTCATAGAAGTCTCTTCTAAGTTATTTAGCTATACAAGTCTTTGTCTAAATCTAAAACAAATTCCTCTCCACCAGTGCAATTCATTTCATTTCAATTTAACACACATCTATTAAGCTCCTACTCTACCCAAAACATTGTGCTGGGTGCTGAAAACACATAGAAAAAAATAAAATAATTTGCAGAAAGAAATCAGAAAGGGAGAGGTAAAGGGGAAGAAAATAAAACAAAGCCAACCTCTTGATGCTTGTGCTTTTCCACTGAAATTATCTCCAGTGTTTCCTGTATACATCACATTTGTTTATAGTCGTTTCCAGAGTTAGCTCTTCCATTTGACTGTGAAATCCTTGAGAAAAGAAATTTCTTCCTTGCCTCAGCCATTTTTTTCCCACCCTCAGCATTTAGTAATGTGACTGGCATATAGTAATTTCATAAAATATGCTGGTTGACTTGCCTTGATTCAAAGAGCTTAGTTTCTATCGTGAAATCTACATAAGTTATCCAACAATATGAATTAATCTCAAGAAAAAGAGGACATCACCAAATTGGAATGGTTGCTACAGAAAACCCTGTCTGGGGTGAGGAGGAAGGAGTTGAACCTTGAATCAAACTAAGAGTTACAGTTGAGGAAGAGGTGCCTTCCAGGCATGTCAGACTGACTTTCCAAAGACATCAAGATGGGACATAGAACGTTTAACATGAGAAACAAGTAGCAGGCCAATTTACCTAGGACAGAGATACATAGAGGGCAGTAACACAAAATAAGATTAGGAATGTAGGTGAGATTCTTAGGGTAAGGGACTATATGCTAGATTGAAGAGTTTCCCTTCACCTCCACCTAGAGGTAATAGGGAGCCACTGAAGACTTTTGAGTAGTGAAGCAACATGTTCATATTTGTGTTTTATGTAAATCAGTAAATGAATTGGAGAAGGTACAAATGAGGGCAAAAGAGACCTATCATAATAATATTGCTTAAATACAATATTCTCTCATAAATCTTTTTCATTGTTGATATATGCTGCTTTTATTTGGAAGAGCAAATTATTTGAACATGTAAATTCAAATTTTAAACTCAAGTATTATTTCTCCACAGCAATACTGTGAGGTAGATATCTACATAGTAAAAGTGATTTAAGTCACTTTTATTTACTTCTTACAGCAATGATGATTCCCTAAAAGTTGTGGTAACTAGGACATCTAGTCAATTGACAGTTTGGTCTCTATCTCACTACCCAGATAATTGATTGATTTATTATGTATTCCTTATTATACATCTGTCATCACTTGGCTTTGTGTTACTTTTAGCCTGAATTATGGGAGTTATAACTGATTTCAAACATTAATATGTATTATTAAAAATTAAATAGTTGGGGGATGGGCATCAAACCAGGGATTCTGTTTTGCAAAAGAAAATGCACTAGAAGTAATATGTAGTTCTTTATATTCATATGTTCATTATATTCATATAGATTTTTTCCCCACTCTTCATGGCATACCAGCACCCTAGAAGAATCAGTGCCTTTAAAACTTTGCAATGTATACAAAGAAACTGAATGATTATTTAAATTTAAGCATTTTTCTTTGGTTAAATTTTATGCCAATTTAACCACTCAAAAGTTTAAATTAATGGATTTTTAAAAATCAAGATAATTGATATAAATATCACAGTAGGAAAAAAGCACCAAGAAGTCTGCCTCAGGTTACTAATTAAAAGAGACAAGCTAATTTAGAAGGGTTTTGGATTAAAGAGTAAAGTGAAAAGAACATAAATTATTTTTGAATAAAATCAAGCCTTTTTTCAGTAGTAATTTCTATATTAGAAAGGTGATATAATGCTAATTAAATCACCACCTATAGGTATCAAGCAGACATAGGTCTGGGAAATTTGCATCTTAATAAGACTCCTCTTTTTCCAGGATGTGTTTTTTTGCAATTATTCTAATACAATTCTAACATATTAAAGAGGACTTGGGTAATATGTGAAATGAAGTAGTGCCTTATTCTGTTGACTATTTAATACTGTTGCATAGAACTTCTGTTGTAAATTCTGTAACTTACTGTAACCTCAATTTCAGGCCTACATTGTGGGTTGAAATATCTGTGATTTTTCTTATTAAAAATCAGAAACCTGAATAGCAAGCAGAATGGCTGAACACTGTGTAGGTGGAATATGGCATAAAAATCCAGGAAAAATATGAATGTAACCCCAGATAAACCTATGTGATGATTTTCCCCCTATAAATTGTAAAGAGAAGGTAATAAACAATAAATCTGTTTTTTTTCTTTTTACCCAACATACCTTGGATATCTGCTGCTTCCCACCTGCCTCCCTACTGTCATAATCATTAGAACACAATTTGTAATCAAATTATGTCATTCATCTTTATATCTAAAATGGTGGCTACTGCCCCGAATTGAATTTTGACAATTCAAACAATTATTTGATTAACTGACCAAACTGATGTGGCCAATCGTGATCTCTTCTTTGCCTGAAGGCCCTATTGATATTTTACAGAAATAGATCTTTGCTTGAGAGTTTCAGTGAGAGTTCTCACTTACTGTAATTAAATAAAACTTGCAAAATGTCACACTCTTACAGAGTGTCGCCAAAATCTTAGAGCAGTTTTAACATTTAAAAATTGAAAAATGCACTAAGACTTTGGAGAATCACATATTATATTCTCATAATATCTCATGGAGGTAGGAACTATTAAAGTGTTAATCCTGTTTGTTTTTTATTTTGGTTTTTATTAGTACGCATCAGAACACAATGAGGTGATTCAATATAAAATCGTGAATTTCCATTTCAGAGTGTTTACTTAAAAAAACAATAACTATGTAATAAATACTACACATTGCTTTCAAAGCTAACCAATTTTTCTGTGCTCCTAAGTTTTCTTTTGTTTTGCCTCACTTCCTTCCTTCCCCCACCATATAGAAGGCTATAATTAAACTTGAATATATGTGTGTGTATGCTGATATACGTACATACATGCATCACTCACTTACACATATGTACATATGTGTAAAATTATACTGTACCTATTTCTAAATATGAGTTCTTTTTCTGGAGGTGAACAGTATCTTCCTGTTATCTTTCTTTTTTAAAAAATCAACCAGCTCATCATTTTTTATAGTGCAGTAGTATTCCACCTCAATCATATACCACATCTTCCTCAGCCATTCCTCAACTGAAAGTATCTATCATTATTACCAATCTGACAGGTTTAAGGATTTCTCAAAGTTGTATTATTTTGCATTTACGTTATCAATAATAATTTAGAAGATTTTTTTTTCACTTGACAATGGAGAGTTTGATTTCTTCATTGAAAAATTGCCTTTCATATACTTTGACCTTTCATCAACTGGGGAATGACTCATATTCCTATAAATTTGTCAAAGCTCTTTACATATGTGAGAAATGAGACTTTCATCTAAGAAATTATGAAAATATTTTCCAAATTTTCACTTTCTTTCTAATCTTGGCTTCATTTATACCATCTACAGTTATTTTAAATGAGGTATCTCTTGCTATCTCATTTTGTAGGATTTTGTTGGTGACATGCAAAAATGCTGATTACGCATGTGGGTTTGCTTTCCATCCTAACCACTTTAGCAAAATTATTAATTATTTCAGCTAAGGTTTAGTTGAATCTTTAGGATCTTTCAAATGTAATTATCATGTCATCCACAAAAAAGATGATTTATTACCTTATTTCTCATTGTAATTAATTCAGTTTCTTTCTCTTATTGTTATTGTAGCATTTTATAAACAACATTGAATAATGTTGGTGACACGGTGCAGTTTCAATGTTTATCTCTTGTTATTAAATTTTAATTTAACTTTGAGATCATGATTGCTACCCTTGCTTAATTCTGCTCCAGACCTTTACTTTATCTTTGTATGTATCTCATTTTAAATTGTATTTCTTGCAAACAACATATTTTAAGATTCTGATTTTTAATTCATTCTGCTATTTCCATTTCACATTCAAACTTATAATTAAAAGATGTGCATTTCTCTCCACCTTATATTTCTACAATATTTAGCCTTCTTTCCCTGTTTATCCTATCCTTCCTTATCTAATTTATTTCTAATCAACTACCTGGCCCTCCGGTTCCTTAATCTAACTCCTCCAAAATTTCCTCCCTTATCCTTTCCCCACACCTACCACCTTAATCTGCCTACTCCTCTAACAATCCCTTTTGTATCTTTTCCCTACCCTCCTAATTCTTAATCTACACACCTTTCTAAAAATTCCCTCCTTATGTTATCCTTGACCCCCCTACTTCTTTATAAATTTAGAAGACTTTTGTAACCATCTAGATGTATATGTTGATCCCTCTTTAATCTAGTTCAGTTGCAATTTAGGTTGTCATACTGCCAGATCTCCATCCCCAATTTCATCTTCTATATCAGTTCTTTCTCTCAAGTCTCTTTTTTATGAGATAATTTTTCTTCTTATTTCTCCTCATCTAGTTTTAGTTTTATTTGTTTTAAGAATCTATCTTACTTAGCTCATCCCATGCCTTGCTTTATTTTTGCAAACAATCCAAGTAGTGATAAGTCTTAAGAACTGCTAATATTCTCACATATGAAAAGTTAACAGTTTGACCTTATTAAGTCCCTTATAATTAGTCTTTAATGCTTGTTTGCCTTATGTTTCTTTTGAATCTTACATGTTGAATTTTCCATTGAGTTGGGGTTTTTGTCACAAATATCTGAGCTTGGAATTTTCAAAACTATTCCTCCATATCCACAAATTCTTCCAATTAATTCTATTTTTTGAAAAATGATTGTAATGAAAAATGAAAAATGAGAGTAATGTAGAAAATAGTAGAGATGGAATTTTTCTTCAAATTCTTGCTCATAATCTCTTCACTCCAAATTCTTTCCACATCCCTAAATTATTCCAAGAGGACAAGCATCATAACTTCCCTAAAATTTCCATCATTCTCAGGCTATAGATCAGTTTGTTATATGTAGGTGTCAACCAACATTTTAAATGAATTCAATTATATACACAGATCGGTAAATAGGTATAAGTTTTCATTCATATTTTAGATAAATCTATACTTTAAGAGACATAATAGCAGGGTTATAGATGGAAATTCAAAAGTAGGCTTAGATTTCCTCTCTCCAACCCCTCACTTATAGATGCCTAGACAGTTCACAGAGTTTTGGAGAAGTTAAGTGAACGTTAAGTGATATGTTTTAGCTGAAACATGACTGTGGTGGGATTTGAACCCAAGTCTTTCTGAATCAAAGTTCAGTGCTTTAAGTCTATGTGGCATTGTTGGATCATGTCTTTTAAGCTCATGAGAGTTGAATTATTAGTAGTAGAAAAAAATAACTAAAATATATCCTTTCATTGCCCTAAATTATATTCCTATATTTTTTAATGTTTAAAGAATGTATGTCTTGTGTCTTTATTAAAGGAGAAATAAATAGGAGACACATGTCATCTTTCACAAAAGGTCTTATAAAGAGTTATGATTGATCAACCCAGGGGAAATCTAAATAGAATGAACAGCAAATTTATAATAATCTAAACTTGATCAGGCATGTGGGTTTTCTTCCAATAGCAGATGTGTCCTTATTAAGTATAGTTTAGGCAAGGGTAAAAATAAGCTTCTCTTCTCTCATATGCTGTCCTACTATTCAGTGTCTTTATTAAGCCCAAATCAAATAGGATTTGGCAATAAATAAAAAAAGAGTTGTCAAGAAATAAAAAGACAACCATTGAAGTCCCCAGTTCATCAGAAACTGGAATTATATCTTAAGATAGATTAAAGGCATTGAGACCAACTCTTAGCCCAAATGATACTGTTGGAGAGTGAACAAATTAAAATATTTTGGTTTATTACACTTTAAATGTTGTTCTGGAGAGAAAATTTTAATTCATCATGTAAGGCTGATGGGATCAACAGTCAAATATTATAGTAATAATGACAATTGAAAACATTTATATGGTGTTAAAGATTGCAAAAAGTGTTTTCTTCTTTAAGTCATTAGATTACTGGAATATGGATATAATTATCATAATTACTTCTTGGATAAACTCTGAGAACAGAATTGATGTGTGTGATGCTAATGCTCTATATTTATATTCTAGAAAAAAGGAAACTTAGTATGACCTTATACATCCTTCTTCAGGCCCCCCTCACCCTGTGCTCTCAAGGGCTAACCCCCAACTCATTCCCAAGAGAAATGACACAGAATTGTGGATTCTTGTTGAAATGTTTCTTAGTTATGCAGCTCATAGTCTAATTGTTTTTAAATTAATCAGAGTAGCACATAATTGGTACCAAGAGCTGTAATTCCACAATCTCCTCTAGGATAACCAGTCAGCTATACTAGGCACATCTAAACATTCATACTAGTCGCCTGTAGGAAATGTATGATTTTTCCTATCTCCTCAATCGTTATTACTGCTTACGGGTTTGAGTTAAAAATATTTTGACATAGATAATTTAATTATACATACATAGCCTGTCAAAGAATGATGAAGTCGTGGTCTCCCTAGTTCCACTATTAAAGTAATTCACTTGTGTTCTAATTATTTGAATTTAATATCTTTATTCATACAGACAATGTATCATGGACCAGTGATATCTATAGGTATGAGATTCCCCAGAATCCAAGGTACATTGGAGCCTATTACAACTTTTGGCCCATGAAAACTATTAGAAATTCAGAGATATTAAGAGAATTATCCACAATCACATGGCAATGATCAGAGACAGGACTCTAATAATGGTTTTGTTTCTTGCATGTCTAATAATTCATATACTGTGCTATAGCACTTCTTAGTAATCCTAATGATGATATCCTAGCTTTACTGAGAAAATATGAAAATAATCCAAACTTCTCGTTCCCCAAGGAGACTAGATAAATTGAGGAACATAGTATTGTTACTATTGCTCTATTAAAAAGACTGGGTGTAGACTGTGGAACCTGCTCAAGCTCTCCTCCCCAAACCCTTAAAAATAACTTCAAAAAATGACTCTAAGCAAATTCTATAGGAGTAGAACCACAAAATGACAGTGAAACATATTTTCAGCCCAAGAAAGCCTGGAAGGCTGACCAGAAGGGCCTATCACACTGTGTTCAGAAGGGAGAGTAGTACAGCATGGTCTGCACAGCATAGATGGAAACAGCAGACTTCAGTGAGCTCAATCATAGCCAGTGGCTGCAGTTCCCAGATTTCTCAACCCACAAATGCAAAAATTAGCTTAAAAGTCAGTGAGGAAGCTCTGTCACCTGGGTGAGAGGGGATTACTGTCAGACTCCAGCCCAAGTACCAGCCCCAGGCCCAGGTTTGCTTCAGCTACTGGTGTAGTAGTAGCCTCTTCTGCGAGTCTCCACCTGCAGACCCTGGGGGAATCGAGATGCTCGGGTTTCAGCCCTGACTGGAGGTGGGGAGGGGTAAGGGTAGGGAGTAGCATTGGCATGGCATGGTGGAGACTGTGGAGAAGGAATCCTACATACGGTTCAGGGAAGAAAAGAATCCTTGTGGTTGCTCAGAAACCAGAGTGCAAGCCCGGAGAGGAGTAAACACTTCTCCCTTGACTATACCACTTTGGAGGAACTGAAAACTTACAGGTCTCTAGAGATATATTGGAGAACATCTGCACAAAACCTCTGAAGCCTGAGGTAGTATACTCAAAGGAATCAAAAGCTGAGTTATTGGCTGGGAAAATGACCTGAAAGTGGAAAAATTAAGAATACAGATAGTTACTTTCTTATGGAAAAGGTATTTTCTTCCATCCTTTCAGATGAGGAAGATCAAAAATATAAGTAGAGGAAGATCAAAGCATACACCCAGAGGAAGACAGCAAGGTCAAAGTTCCAACATCCAAAACCTTCAAAAAAAAAAAATGGTCTCAGACCATAGGAGAGCTCCAAAAGGCTTTTAATAATCAAGTAAGAGGGACAGAGAAAAAATTGAGGAGAGAAATAAGAGCACTAGGAAGAAAATCATGAAAAATGAGTCAACAGTTTGCTGAAAGAGACACCAAAATGTGCTGAAGAAAATAACATCTTTAACAATAGACTAACCTCAATGGCAAAACAGGTTCAAAAAACCAATGAGGAGAAGAAATCCTTAAAAATCAGAATTGACCAAATGGAAAATGAGGTGTAAAAGCTCACTGAAGAAAATATTTCTTTAAAAATTAGAAGGAAGAAGATGGAGCTAATTACTTCATGAGAAATAAAGAAATTATAAAACATAACCAAGAATGAAAAAAATAGAAGACAATGTGAAATATCTCATTGGAAAAACAACTGACCTGGAAAACAGATCCAGGAGAGATAATTTAAAAGCTATTGATGATGTGAAAGCTATGATTTAAAAAAAAAAATATCCTAGACATCATCATACAAGAAATTATCAGAGAAAAGTGTCCTGATATTCTAGACTCAGAGGGTAAAATAGAAATGGAAAGAATTCACTCATCACCTGCTGAAAGAGATACCAAAAGGAGAGCTCCTAGGAATAATGTAGCCAAATTCCAGAGTTCCCAAGTCAAGGAGATAATATTATAAGCAACCAAGAAGAAACAATTCAGATACTTGGAAATACAATCAGGATAACAGGATTTAGCAACTTTTACACCAAAGACTTGGAAGATGATATCCAGAGATCAAAGGAGATAGGATTAAAGCCAAGAATCATGGGAGGAAAGATTACGGGAGAGAATAAAATAAATGGGGGGCAGAATACACAAACAGAAATATGATTAGTTTTTCACAACATAACTATTATGGAAATGTTCTGCATGGCTACACATGTATGACCTATGTTGAATTGCTTGCTTCCTCAATGATATTGGATGGGGAGGGAGGATGGGAGAGAATATGGAACTCAAAGCTTTAACAATGAATGTTTTACATGCAAATGGGAAATAAGTTCTGCAGATAATGGGATATAGAGATCTATTTTGCCCTATAGGAAAATAGAAGGGAGATGGATGGAAGAAGGGAGCAGTAATAGAAGGGAGAACAGACTGGAAGAGAGAGTGAATGGGGTACATGCTGTCCTGGGGTGGGGGGTGGGGAGAGATTGGGAGAAAATTTTGAATTTAAATTCTTGTGGAAGTGAAGGTTGAAAACTGAAAAACACATAAATTATATTAAAAAAATATAAAGGCAGGGTATGCTTATTAGGTACAGAGTTGGAATTAAAGTCAAAAAGAATTTGGTTGAAGATCCACTTCAACATGTACTGGCTGTCTAAGGATGTGTGTTATTCTTGGATCATGGCTTTTGAGCTCATGAAAATTGTAGTAGAATGCTAGCACATGAAAAACAATTGAAATTCCTCCTTTTGTTCCCATAAATACTCAATTTTGTTCCATTTTTTATGTTTAAAGTATCTCAGTTATACTTGTTAACATTTTAAGGAATGAGACAAAGGGGGCACTTCATCCATCAGTTAGTCATTTGACTTCTCAATGTTTTGGAGTTCTCTACGTGTAAGGAGGAATCTATCAATAGGACTTCCCTTACCTAAGAGGTCTCTATGACAACGGCAAACAGAGATCCAATTTAACTCTTATTATTCTCTCTCTCTCTCTCTATGTGTGATTAGCTACCCTACAAGCTTAAAGTTTGATTTAATATTTAAGTTTAAGCGTATCCAGTGCCTTTCTCTCCAAGGCTGTTTTCATGGAGTAACTACATGGAGAGAAACACATGGGCACATTCACACACACACACACACACACACACACACACATACACATTTCCCTATCCACTCACCTACCTACACACACACACATATGCATACACACAAACATACACACAGACACACACCATTCATTAAGCATAGTTAAGTATAAATCAGATAAATACCACTCCATTACCACCATCACCATCACAAAGTATGAAAAAACAACCTTACTTAACGATTTTGCTTGATGAATCCATTAAAGTACGTGCCAATTTTCTGATTCTGTTGTGAATTCACACCCTTGAGTGCTCATGAAAAGACCCATTCTTTGAATAGGATATTTAATGCCTTGAAAGATGGTTTACCTTCTCTATTTCAACATTTAAATTTTTTTCCTTTATTCATAATTTAGGATTTCATAATCTTGCAATGACTTTGTGAGATTAACTCACCATTGAGTGATGGTTAATGAACCATCATCATAGATTCTTTTCCACATAAATAGGAATGAACTTTTCACTTCTCATCAGTAGTTTTGTTCCCCATAATTATTTCTCCATTACAGAGGAACCTTATAACTGCCTGATACGTCATAGTATTGCTTTCTATGCACATCTCACCTTTTACCAAAGAGCAGGAATAATTATCCCACAATACCTTTTAATGCAGGTATCTGAAACTTAGATATCTCAGAAGGGCAAATCATTTCTCCATTCATTCAAGCACATTGAAAAGCACACCTAAGAGTCTTCCTTTCTTTTCTCAAGACCTCTAAGCAATTCTGCTGATATATTCAGAATGGTAGATGGTTTTACATATTCTAGTTTGGAAAGAAAGAGAGAGAGACAGACAGACAGAGAGACAAAGAGAAAGAGACCGAGATGAGAGAAAGAAAGAATTCTCCTGTTCTTCTATGTTATATTTCTGGTGTTTTGGGAACCTATGGTGCTATAAGGCCTTGGCTTAAGATCCTGCCCAACTTATTTCCCAAAATGTGCATAGTGATGGCACTCCACTTTTCTACTAGCCATTTTTTTTATCCCAATATATATTCTCTTTACTAATTATCCACAACAATCATTCCTTTCTTTAGTTTTTCTGGCTTCCCTGACAGCAGGGTTCCTGAAGAAATGAGAGCAATGAGTGCTGAGGACCTGATTTCAATGTTTCTTACAGGATCCATTAATTCCTTCCCCAAGGTCAAAATTATAAAGCTTTGAGCCATGCTCAGAGATTTGGTGAGGAGGATGTACATCAAATATGACATAATTTTGTCCATTATTATAAATGTTAAGAAAGTCATACCCTAGGAATACTAATAAATCTATATCAAAGTAATCAGTAAAATGCTTGCAGCACCCCAAGTCCATAAATAAGCTTCTGCATCTCAACCTGGGTGTTCACTTTCTCACAGTCACTTGACAGCCATCTCTGAATACTGCAAAACTTCATGTTATTTTAGTCTAGGGAACTAACTATTGTGTAGATTCTATGTATTACCTAGCTCTGTGGCTATTGCATCCAGGTCCTCCAAAGCCACAACTACTGAAGACCACAAAGAAAGATCTCAGCTCCAAAATACATGGCACTGTCCAAATGTTTCACATCAAAAAATACATGATTTAACCAGTGTAAATAACTTTACAGTATATGTATTAACATCTTCTTTTCCATATGACCCTAATGGCTACTAGGACTTAACATTTTAGTTGAAGCTGAAATCCCCCTTATAGGATGCTTCCCCCAATTCAAATACGACCACTATGAGAGAAGGGATTTTCTTGCTTTTGTGATATTTGCATCCTTTTAGCTTCACACATAAGCAACTGCTTACAGATATTTTATTTTTCTTTGATACACCAAAATAGAGAATACTAGGTACTCTTTTTGTAGTTACAATGCTCCATACAACTTATCAAATATAGAAAACAATTTCAAACACTTCAGATTTGATTGCTCTTTTCTGTATGAGACATTACATATCCCATATTAGTGTCTTTGTGCAGTCTGTCACCTAAGTCTGGGTGGTACTCTCCTCTAAATCCCCCTCCCCTTAGAAACTCTAGCTACCTTCAAGTCTTTTTGAGTGCCAGCTCCTACAGAAAATCTATTTCCTTTCCATTCCTTACCATTTCATCCCTTAATGGTATGCTTTTCCTTGAGCTGAGGACATTTGCTTATATTTTACATTTATTTTCCTATGTATATATTCCTTGTTGAGATCTTTGTTGAAGTGAACTAAAGAGCTGAATCCAGAGATAAAGGTTAACCAACACAGTAATAACAATTTGGCTTTGTGTAAACAGGAGACTTACGGAGAATTATAAAGATTAAGAGCTGTGTGAAGGTATAGACGGTTGCATTTGACTTGTCCTTAAAGAGATGTATGCCAAAAATTGTGAGCAACTTAAACAGAGAGAGAAGGAAAGGCCTTCACCATGTCTTCAGTTTTGTTTTGTTTTTTCCCCCTCTGGCATGAGACAGGGATTGGGAGGGGCTTGCTGTCTTAACCCAATCAGAAAAAGCATAATAAGAACTGAGATCACATTATGAAGAAATTCAAAGAACTGGAGCAGAGTTAGAGCAGATTCATGATGTTGACTAGGGACAATTTAAGAAGCAGAGAGAAGTTCAGTCAGAAATGTGATGTGGACAACATTGGAAGGGAATTAATAGTGTTACTGTGATTAAAAGGATGATTAAAATCATTGCTATTTTTCTCCAATTTGCTCCAACATGCCTAAAAAATTTCCACTTACTTTTTACAAAAGTTTCCAAATCCTTTTCTTTTTATTTCCCCTCTAAATCACTAGGAGAATGGGTGGGAAGAAAGTGAAAATTAATTTAAGATAAAATGGCACTGGAACCTATTATCTGAAGGTTTATTTTACTGTTTGCTTGCATTTCCTATTCAACCTGTGCTAATAAAACATATGATCATTAAGAGTAAATTACTAACAACTATGAATCATAGGATCATAGTAACACATCTTTATGGTTGAAAGGGAAGGCCAACAAATCTAAGCCTTTAAGTTTAGAGATGAAGTAACTGGGCAATAAGGAATGAAAGAATTTTCCTAATGTCACATAAAAATTCATCATTCCAAGGAGATTTGAATCTAAGTCCTTAGGCCAGATCTACACTACTCTTTCTACTGATTTTAGAGTGCTGAGATGGAAGGGATGAAGTCAACAAATAAGACAGAAGCTTGACAAGTTGTGAATTTTGCCTTTTTGGTAATTTTGAGTGTATTCCATGTAATATCATTAGACTTCTCTTGAACCTAGAGCCAATTTAGTCACTAATTCTTTATGTGAGACAGAGCAGTGGATAGTTAGAGATGGTGGAATGAGAGGAATGCTATGCTACTCCTGGGCAGCCAGAGTACCACTTCATGACCAAAAATCGTACCATACCTCAATCAAATCTGAGAACAAGAGAGAGGTGGTTGTAGTTATAATTAAATGAAAATCTTAGCATTGCATTAGCCCTGACTTCTTGAAAGTTCTATCGCATGCCCAGATCAACATATTTGATCAAATGTAATTTTAAAAAGTGTATACTCTACTTAAAAAGTTGTTGGGTTATACTTAGTACTGCCACTGCAGTCTGGAAACTGTCATTTTTCACTGAATGGTCTTTGATATCAAGTTCCCTGATCCTGGCTTTTGTTGAGCCTTTAAAGAATCTTGCCAATTTGCTAGTCAGGTGGTTTGTTAAACTTAAAAAGCTTCCAATACAAAACTGTAGCATTTTGGTTTGTGAAAACCTCCTCACCAGGGATCTCAAAAGCTTTTTATGTTCTTGCTTCTACGACCAAAATTCATTCATCCATGGCCCAATCTGTTACTAAATTTGAAAACAGCTGTCCAGTAATAAACTCACAACAATGGGAAACATTCTCAAGCAATTGCATATGATATTCACAAATCATCTTTCAGGTAACCTTTTCATTTCCATGCCACAGGAAAAAAAAAAAAAACAACACTCCCACACATACAGATACACACATACATACATACATACATACATACATACATGCATGTATGCATAAATACATATACATATAGACACACACAGAGCCCAGATATAAACATGCCAGTTCTTTTAAACAATATTGTAAGGGCTTAAAATTCAAGGTCTTAGTCACCTTTTCAGCTCCTTAAAAAATAATAATCCATTTGACTAATTTAGAATTTGTGTCTCTTGGGCCCTAACCACATATTCTTTATTCCTGATACGGTTCCAAATCTATTACCAATGTTTAACAAAGAATTAATCTTCATAATGATAGCCTGAAGAAGAGGTGGTCCCCCTAGTATTTGAAGGACACCTTGATATTCCATTGAAGTATGGCTTGGAAAAGAAATATTCGTAACAGACTACAGTTAACAATTATATAATAAGAAGAAGTATAATACACTGTTTGAGGTAGAATGACAAAAAACAAAAGCAAAGCCAACAAACCTAAATTACCACTAGACTTACATGCAGAGACCTTGGCTTATCATTGTGTCTCTGACGCAAACAGGGAATTTATATATTTTCTATGACGTTCAAATCTCACCTCCACAAAATGATGATATTATGCTATATTTCCAGATGTTGTGTTAAGCAATAGTAAATCTTTCTAATGTGTAGGTTGAGGGTAGAGGATCAGTTATACTTATGAATTCTGAGCTTCAGTAAGATTAAAGCTGAATGGGTGTCCTCACTGAGTCCTGCACCCATATGGTGAGCCCTTGGGAGTTTGGTAGGAAGAAGGAAGGCAAGCTTTGTAAGGAAGGAATAACCAGCTCAGAAACAGAGCATATCAGTCTTCCATGTAAATCAATAATGGGAAAAGTCTTATAAAAGGTCAATGAACTTCCAATTTGGCCTACATGGGGAAACCCAATCTCGAAAACAAAATAACATGATACGTCAACAAACAAAACAAAAATAATGGCTATATTTATATTAACTCCTTTAAAGTTCTTTGTAATACATATTTATCAAAGTGAGGTAGCATCATGAAAAGGCAATATTAAAGCTATTTATTTCTACGATTTATTTATTTAACTTTTCATGTATTTGGCCCATTTGATTTCTAGATTTGTGTTATGCCCTAAACCTTGCTGCTACATTATTGGCTATGAAATATCAATAATTGAAATGATAAACACATGCAACTTACTAATTGCTAGGAATTTTAAGACAAAAATAAAATGTCACTAAGTCTAAAAAGCACTTATCTTCCCCTGCAAGAATGCACAATGTTAACAGTCACCAACATAAAAGAAGTTCAGAAGAAAGAGTCCTTAGCACATCTAGGAGGAGGGGATATTGAAAGCCTTGGAGAAGATGACACCAGAACAAATACTTGAAGAAAACTAGAGATTCTAAGAAGTAGAGAGGAAAATTAATGTTAATGATGGAAAAAATCTTGGCAAAGCCACGGAGATGTAATATGAGATGGAATTTAAACTCTAGAGAGTAGCTGGTAGGTCACTTTGGCAACAAAGCAGATTTTGTGAAGGGTGATAATGTGGAATAATCTCATAAAAGTACATGGGAGCCAGATTAAGAAAAGCTTTATATTTTAAGTTAAATTTATACATTTTAGTCTAGCAATAATAGGAAGTAACTGAAGACTTTTGAAAAGGTTAGCGATTTGGTGAGATCTCTGTTTTATAAACACTGACAGTAATTTTGTGGAGAATGGATTAGGGGAGAGACTGGAAACAGGGAATACAAGTGACAACTTTTGGAAAAACCCTGATAGGATTGAGAAATGAAATCATAGTAGAGGCTGTATGAATGCAAGAAAGGGATGGATGCAAACAGTATAATGGTTAAAGTAAAATTGTTAAATTCCAATTGATCCAGTTTTGTAACTGACTTGATAGAGAGTGTCAGGGAGGGAGAAGAGTCAAGGGTGACTGTCAGGTTTTAAATCTGAGTGATAGGGGACATAATGTTTCCCTGGAAACATAGAAAAATTAGGAGAAAAGAGAATGATTTTTCTTCTGGACATGTCAACTTAAATAAGGAATTTGAATGTAGAGTTTCAGTTGGGATGTTGAGGCTATATTTCTAGATTTAGTAATTTATGCATAGAAATGATCATTAATCCTATGGGAGTTGATGAGATTGCTGAGATGGTGATGAAAAGGATCCCGTAGCCATTATGTATCAGTTAGCAATTAAAGCCAGTTCTACCAGAGTCCAAATAAGGATGTTTCCTCTTGACCCGAACTTAAACTCTAGAAAATAAATTCTTGCATTTGGAATGTATGGAAATGTACACAGAGAAAAAAAAAAGGAAAGTGAGAGGTAGATATAGGCATGGAAAAAGAGAGGAAGAGGGAGAGAGGAAGAAAGAGAGAGAAAGAGAAAGAGAGAGAGAGAAAGACAGAGAGAGAGAGAATAAAACATTGAAAGGAGGTATAGCAGGATCATTAGACTCCTTCAGAAAATCAAGTCTCAAGACAGCTTTGTTACCTTTCAGAGAAAAAAAATAGCTTACCTCTTGTTGTGGCTATAAAGAGAAACACTTATATGTAGTGCTCCTATCAAGAAAGGTTTAAGTACCTTGTCCAGAATGACACAACTAGTATGTTTCAGACACAAGACTTTAGTCTAGCACTTTTGACTCTAGGGCTCTATGTCTAACTACTGTAAAATGATGCCTTCATAGAATTTTTACTCTTGATTAGATAAAAGCAATACTAGTTTTTCTCTCTCCCTTTATACAAGATTTTATTTTTTCTTTGGTTCATATACTTACTCTCATTGACATAAATTTACCTTTTATCTCAAATAAGGGTATTTTGGCAATGCCTGAGAAAACTCCAGCAGAGCTGGCACATTTTCAGTGTCACTGAACATTACAAATCACTTTGGGTGACATTTTTAGCCTGTTGGGCATTTTTTTTTGTAAACATAGTTTGACCTCTACTGTGTGGGTAAATTAGAAACAACAATGAAACACACATAATTCCTTTACACTGGATAAGTGAACCTATAGACCACAGCCCACAGACACAAAATAGGAAAGATCTTAGAATACATGATTCCAACAAAATGACCAATTGCATTGTTCAATGAGGCAGAGAAAATACATTTGACCTCTCCGATTTTAGGGCATTTTAATCCATAGGTTCATGCCCACACTACATCAAGCTTGTCAATCACTGAAGCAAACACAAAAACTTCATTTTATCATGAATCAAGAACAATATTTACTGAGTACTTAGAGAGTACAAAACAATATCTCAAGCATGATAAGGGATGGCAGAAGGAGGGGAAGGCTTTCGGGAGCAGAGTTAAATGGTATTGATCTGAAGCTAGGTCTTCAAGGACCAAAGTATTATCTACCTGATGAAAGGGAGATTGTCTAATATAAAGGATGAGTCAAAGAAAGAAAAATATAAACCCTCTTAGGGATCACAATGCAAATACCTTATAAAGAAAAAAAGAAACAAAGTAATAGAAAGAAAAGGGCAAGGAAAAACAAGAAGGACAAAAAATAAAAGAAAAAGAACAGGAATGAATAGAAAAGTAGAGGAGAAAAAAGGAAAGAAAATGAGATGACACCTGACTACATATTGGGCTGTGGCATGGCAAAGTGATAAATGGTGGTTTGTATCCAGAGGATGGACATTAGAATCCCTGTCCTATAATTTACTGGCTGTAACTATAAATGGCCTGTTTAATTTCTTTGGGTCTCTGTTTTGTTATTTGTAAAATAAGGGTGAAAAGGTCTTCATGACCTCTAAAGTTCCTTCTACGAAACTTTCTACGTCAAAACCCTAGGAAGGGAGAAGATTGCACTTTGTGTCCAGAGAAAAGGGAATATATATATATATTTTTTTCCTATCATGAATAGTTGGAGCTGTAAAAAAAGAAGAAAGGAAATATTTTCCCTTTCACTATGGATGTGTTATTGAAGTACTTGAGAGTGATAGGAGGGAATAAACTAGTCAGGTAATAAACTCACATACCTTTAATTGAGGATTAGAGAATATTCTATGTGACTTAAAAAATGAGCATCTTTAGCTTTGCTAAGAGCAAGTTAGAACTGGGGAGAGGAGCCAAGATGACAAAGTAGAAGGACGGACATCCTCTACCTGTGCCTCCCCATAAACCATAAAAATACCTGTAAAAATGACTCTAAATAGATTCTAGAGCAGAAAAAGCCAAAAAATGAAAGAGTGAAAGAGATTTCCAGTCCAAGACAGCCTGGAAGGCCAACAGGAAAGGTCTATCACACCATGCTCAGAGTGGAGGGCAGCCCAACCTTGGCCACTGCATGGACAGGACTGGAGCAGGATAAGGGAACAGAATCACAGGTAGGAGCTTAGGTTCCCAGATTTCTCAACCCACAAACTACAGAAAACTTCAAATATCAGTAAGAAAATTCTTTCACCTTGGTGAGATGGGAGCACTATCTGGTTCCACCCTGGCCCCAAGGTTGCATCAGGCACTGAGGCAGCAGTTTCCACTTTTGAAGTCCTCAGCTTAAAGACCCTGGGGAAATCAAGCAGCTGATCTGGGTCTCAGGTCTGAGTGGACAACCTGGGGTGAGGAAGAGCATTGGCATAGTGGAGCTGGTGGTGACTGTGGAGAAGTAATTCTACTCACAGATCCAGGACAGAAAAGAGTGCTTGTGGTTGCTCACCAACCACAGTAAAGTCCAAGAAAGTAGTAAACTCCTCTTCTTTGATTGTGCCACCTCAGAGGAACTGAAAACTTACAGGTACCTAGAGTATACCTTCTACTTGGCAAAGGATTCAAAAGTTAAGTAACTGGTTGGGAAAACACCAAAAAGAGGGGAAAAAAAATAAGATTACATAAGGTTAATTTCTTGGTGAACAAGTATTTTTTTTCCAGCCTCTCAGATAAGGAAGAACAAAGCATACCATCAGAAGAACACATCAAAGTCAATGCTTCTACATCCAAAACCTCCAAAAGATATGCTATGGTCTCAGACCAAGGAAGAGCTCGAAAAGGATTTTGAAAATCAAATAAGAGAGGTGGAAGAAAAAATTGGGAAGAGAAATGAGGGTGATGCAAGAAAATCATGAAAAGCAAGTCAATAGCTTGCTAAAGGAGACTCAAAAATGCTACAGAAAACATCACATTTAAAATAGACTAGCCTAAATGGCAAAAGAGGTCCAAAAAGTTAATGAGGAGAAGAATGCTTTAAAAAGCAGAATTGGCCACAAGAAAAAGGTGATTCTAAAACTCACTGAAGAAAATAGTTCTTTAAATATTAGAATGGAGGTTCAGATTCAATCCAGCTCAGACTCTGTCTAGCTGGGATTCTATCTGGCCCACTTGTGAATACAAGCATCACAAATGCTTAGGCTCCTTAAGAGGCAACCCAGTTTGGGGAATCTTTAATAAACTTTGTTCTCTTTGGCTTTAAGAAGGCTTGAGTCGAATTCATTTGAGCACGACCTGGACTGTCTGTATTTTGGGGTCCACTATCAGCACTTACACCTCTTCATTTATGGTTCCCTGATCCGGATAAGCTGCCAATCTCAAGTTCTTCTGCTCAAACTGGGAGGTATGTAAGCCTCCCCCTCTCCCCATCTTCTACTTGCTCTCCAAGAACCTTGGAAGCGAATTTTCAGACCTGGCTTCAGGTCCCAGTATCAGGCAAAGTCTCTGAACTTTCTGGGCGCTAGAGAGTTAGAGACTCAGGTTGTCAGTCCAGCGTCTGTGTTTGAGGCCGTGGACCTGGGCATGCTCTCCGATGTACAATTCTCTGAACTTTCTGGGCACTAGAAGGTTAGAGAAACGTCAATTAAGTGGGTGTCCAATTCTCTGGATTTCCTGGGCTCAAGGAAATCAGGGAAAACCCGATTCTCAAGGCTTGCTTCCACATGCTCCTTTAAGGAGGGGGGGGGGGGGAACTTCCAGCCCCAAAGGAAAAAAAAAATGGGTCAAAATTCATCAATTCCAAGGAATTCGCCTTTGGGCTGTCTTTTACAAAACTGGAAAAAAATTAGCTTTTCTAAACAACTTAAAAACAAAAAGTTGGTATTCTTTCGCAACGCACTTTGGCCTCAGTATCACCTGGAGGACAACGAAGTGTGGCCCATATTTGGGACCTTACAATGTAATATCCTTTTACAATTACAATTATATTGCCTCCAAAAGGGAAAATGGATAGGAATAACTTATATAAGGGCCTTTGTCGAACTCTCTCAGGACCCCACTCTCAGAACAGATTGTAAGATGCTTGTAGCTAGAGCCACCCCACAAAAGGGAAATGGGGGTGAATTGGCTGTTTTGGATGACCCCCTGTTTATGGTTTCTAGGGTCCCGACCTCACCTCCTTCTCTGCCTCCATTACTGCCATCCCCCTCCCCAATCCCTCCTGAGTCCTCCTCCAGCTCCCCAACCTCCTACTGATCCCCCACCCCCCCAAGTCCTTCCACCTCCCCCTCAGCCACCTCTACCCCAACCTTTCTTTTACCCCAACCCCCCCAATTCCTGCCTTATTTGCCTATCCTATATCTCCTCCCATTCCTCCCCCCCCACTTGGTAACCCCCGATCAGTTCCCAGCCACTGGGTTTGCTGCGGTGCCTCCCTATGGGACAACACTCACTCAGGTCTCAGACTCCACCCCCACAGCAGTCTCTACAGTATCACTGCCCATAACCCACCCCTCCTTGGGGTCTTTACCTCAGGCCCCAACTATGGGTCTTGCTGGGGTGCCTCCCTCTGCATCCCCCCTTGCTGGGGCAACATTCACTCAGGCCTTAGGCCCCGCTCCCATGGCATTCTCTGGGGCATCTCCCCCTTTGATCCCTACTCTTCCTCAGGCACCAGCAGATCTTTCCCCTTGCCAGCCAGATCCCCTGGCCCTGCAGCCTAATCCAGTTCATCAGGCATTCCCCAACCCCACCCTCACAAGAAGTGGGACTTCCTATCTCCCTCCACAAACCACTGTCTCCACTGGGCCATCAGGGCTGTTTCCCTTGAGAGAAGTGCCTACCCCACCCAGTGGGACAATCAAGGTACAGGTTCTGTTCTCTCTCTTGGATCTCACCCAGATTAAAGAGAAACTGGGGAGATACTCGGAAGACCCCACTAAGTTTACTGAGGGTTTTAGGGACACATCCCTACAATTTGAACTTTCTTGGAAGGATCTGCATATTCTTTTCTCTGTCTGTTGTAATGTTGAGGAGAAGGGGAGAATTTGGGAACATGCCCAAAAGTTTGGGGATCATATGGCTAGCAATAATCCCATAAAATACCCCCCAGGAACAGCTGCTGTTCCCACGAGTGACCCCAAATGGGACTATCAAAAGAGAGAGGACAGGGAAAAGAGAGACTTTATGGTAATTTGCCTGTTAGAAGGCCTAAAAACTGCATTTCAAAAACAAGTAAATTTTCAAAAAATTAGGGGAATTACTCAGGGAGAAAAGGAAAACCCTGCCTTTTTTCAAAACCAGCTAGTAGAAGCTATTAAAAAGCATACAAATTTGGATCCTGACTCCATAGAAGGGGCAGCAGTCCTTAGCATATACTTTATTAATCAGTCTGCCCCAGATATTAGGAGGAAACTACAGAAATTGGCAATGGGACCCCAAACACCTCAGGCCCAGTTACTGGAGATGGCCTTCAGAGTCTTTAACAACAGAGACCTCATTGCAGCAGAGGAAAGAGAACGAAGCAGAAGGGCCAAGGCCAGGGAGCATGCTCAATTCTTGGCTGCTGCCTTGGCCAGGAAAAGACCCAGGGAGCACCCCTCCAGGGCACCCCCTCGGAGGAAGGTTGGCTACTTGGGCAGTGGGGAAACCTGCTTTCATCACCACAAAGAGGGTCACTGGTCCAAGGAGTGCCCCTCCGGGGTGCCCCCCCAGAGGGAGCCCCAGGAACCAACGCCTGTGGAACCATCCCCATGTGAGCAGGAGGGACATTGGAGGAAAGATTGTCCCTCAGGTTGGAAAAGTGTTGCAGCTGCCTCCCAGTACCCTGTCCTCCAGTCTTCTCAAGACTTGGAACAATGGGAAAGCCTGGGTGCTGGCAGTGCTCCCACTTACTCCACCTCTCTCACCAAGTCCTGGGCAAAAAGGAAGGCTGAAGGTAAGGTTACCCACTTTAACATGGCTAAATTCTCTGCTTTAATCAGTCACTCTGGCCCTACCTGTCCCTTGACCCCTTGGGTCATAGGCATTGAAGGGGAAACTAAGGAATGTCTCCAGACATACCCCCTCCCCAGCCTGTTTGAGGATCTGTTGTTTAAACACTCCTTCCTTATGCCCTCCTTTGACCTTGCTCCCTTGTTGGGAAGGGATGTGATGGTGAAATTGGGGAGCCAGTTTTCTCTAGTTAAACTCCCATCTCCCTTTTGCTGCTGTTCAGTATGTCTTCCCCAGTTTGCTTGAGAGTATGGGAGATAGTCAGGCCAAATATTTGGGACCCTGGAATTTCAGAGAGAGCTACTTCTGCCACTCCAGCCATTGTTAGTCTCGCAGACCCTAAAATGCTCCCCCATCTCAGACAGTATCTGATTAAGCCTGAGACCTGGGAAGGACTACAACCTTTAATTGAAAAATTCCTTAAGTATAAAATCCTTGTCCCTTGTTCATCTCCATGCAACACTGCAACCCTTCCCACAAAAAGGCCTAATGGATAATACTCACAATTTATTTTTGCTTTTGAATGTACTTTTCCTGGGGAATCAAGTCCATATCAGCTAACAACAGACAGTCTTGGCCCAAACCTTTTGAGATAACCCTCATTTATTTGGTCAGGCTTTGGGAAGAGATTTAAGGCACCTGAAACTAGCAGGCAGTAGCTTAATTCAGTATGTGAATGATATTCTTATTTGTAGCCCCACCCAGGAGGGTTCTTTGGCTGCTGCGACAGAAACTCTTAATTTCTTAGGCATTCAAGGCTATAGGGTCTCTTTGAACAAAGTCCAGATAGCATACCAGTCCATAATGTATCTGGCCCATGAACTCAAACCCACCTCTCTCTCCTTAGCCTCCAAGAGAAAAAGGACAATCCTATCGATCCCTGGTCCAGACAGTAAGAAACAAGTTCAAGTGTTTTTAGGCATGACTGGATTTTGTAGACTCTGGATTCCTAATCTTGGTTTTATTGCTAAACCCCTTTATGACCCTGCTCAGGGCATTTACTCGGACCAGGCTAAAGTTTTTGAGACTCTGAAAACTAATTTGACTACCACCCCAGCACTAGACCTAGCCAGTCTGGGAAAACCTTTCACTCTCTATGTTGATGAGAGGAGAGGACAGGCTTTGGGAGTCTTAACCTACTCCTTAGGACCTGATCCCAGGCCAGTTGATGTTTTTATTTACTCAAAATATGTTTTCCTTCTTCTACATGCCAATGGAGCAATCTGGAAAGAAAGGGGATATCTGAGAGCAACAAAAACTCCCCTATCAAACATGCCCTTCAATGTGTTGGCCTTGCCACAGTCATCTTTAATTCTCTCCAGAGAAATTATCTTGCATGCCAGGGAAATTGTTTTTTCTTTATACTCCTTTTGTACCTGCTTGGTGTGTGTTTGCCTAACCTCCTTGCCAGGTTTGTCTTTTTTAGAGTTTGAGCCATCAACTTCCAGATGACCTTGGGCTGTCTATGCTAGTCGATCTGATCTAAAAGATTCTCCTCTTTTGAACCCTGAAGCAGAGTGGTATACAGATGGTTCCAGCTTTATTGAACAAGGGGTTAGGAGAGCAGGAAACTTTGGAATATACCTGTGAACCCTTGGAGGATCTCAAGCTATTGTTTAGAAAGGCCCTGCCCTCCTCCAGCAAACAGGTGGATAAAGAGAAGTGAATCTGTACTTGTCCTTTTAATTTTCACTTTAATCCCCCTCAGGGACATTATTTTCCCTCTGTTTCTCTCTCTTGTGAAACTGTTTCCTTTTAAACTGACATGGTAGTCTTAATCCTTTTTCTCCTCCCCCGCCCCCCATACTTTAAGTACACTTGGCCTCTGGAAATGGGAAGACAACTCCTTGGTCAAACTGGGAAACTCTTTAGGTAGGCGGGGAGTTGAAGATTGTTGGGTGTGTCACTCACACCCACAAGCAACAGTCACCTCCCACCACAGGCTGCTTTTGTGAAAACTCCCCTCCCCAATACAACTTCTTTAGAGGTCTATGCTACCCCTTTTATGTTGGCCACTCCCCTATGTGATACCCTATCTATCTCAACACCTTGCTTCTTCTCAGGGGAATATTCCCATATGAGTTCCAGGGCCACTGAACAAGTTAAGACTCCTGTTAAGGGAGGGCTTGTAGAAGTCGCAGCTGGTCATTTAACCTGCACCACCTGCATAAGGTACAAAGAGTGATAAATGTCTCCGGAACTTTACATCTGCTAGTTGTACCGATTGCGCCAAGGGAGCATTTCCTACTTGCACCTATGATGGTATCCCCCTCTGCTCTTCTAGTAGATGGCCCTTTTCTAAGACTGACCCCTAAGTCAAGTCATAGTGCCACAGCTCCTAGCTGCAAAACCCTTATGGATCTCTTAAAGACACCCCTCTCAACTGTAGGTTTAATATGCAACCATTCTGATCCCTGGGGCATCCAAACTCAGAACCTTTTAAAGACTCACCTCATCTGTGCCCCCAAGGGTTACATCTTCCTTTGTGGGGTTGGGGAACCAAGTAACAGAAGTTCTGGGGAAGAGGTGAAACAGAGCGCCACCGCATGGCAAGACCCTAGAACTACCATCCTGACCACTCAATGCTTAACTCCTACTCCTTACAAGGATTTTGGGATGTGTACCCCTGGATTTTTAGCACCCCCCCCTTCTCCATTTTCAATGCCACGTAACCAAAGGTCTCTAAATTAAAAAGGACAAAACACGGATTCTGGGGAAACATTGCCTGGTTCCTTAAAAAGGGGACAGAATATCTCATGCCCTGGTATGGTCACCTGCAGCATGAACTCATTCTCTCTAACCTTACAGAGACCATTCACCAGTTGGCAAATGAGACAGCTTGTGGTCTCCTGGAAATCCAGCAATCTTTGGACTCCCTAGCAAAAGTAGTTCTGGATAATAGAATAGCTCTAGATTACTTGCTTGCCTCCAATGGAGGTGTGTGCGCTGTAACAAACACATCTTGCTATTATGTACACCAATAACTCAGGACAAGTAGAGGTCTGTACTGAACGTATCTTGGAAAAGGCACCGTGGATGCGAGAAATCCATAATAACCTTGCTGGCCCCAAATCATCCTTTCATGGGAATCCTGGCTTCTATCCTTACTTCCTCGTATTCTTATTCCTCTTTAGTTATAATTCTTTTGTGCCTATTTGGTCCTTGTCTGCTTAACATTTTGGCCAGATTTGTCTCCTCCAGGGCCCGAGCCATTAACTTCCAGATGACAGCCCAGGCTATATACAAACCTCTGACTGAATCCAAGGTCTCCAGCCCACTGGACCTGGTACCATCCAGATTCTGAAGTCTGACCCCTTGAATAGGACCCATTGAGGCAGGGACAGCTCTATGCCCCTTGCCAGCAGGAAGAAGTTTCAGAAACTGAGACCTTCGCCCTTTACCCCAAAAGAATTTGGGTTCAGTGTGTTTGAGGGGGGAATGATGGGGTTCAGACTCTGGAAAGTTCCTTGATCTCTTCTGGAATCTCCTCACTTAACCTGGCTTTTCATACTCAAATTTAGCTCTCCTTGTATCTCTTCACAGAATCTGACCTTTCATACTCAAAGTGAGCTCCCCTTGTATCTTTCCACAGAACCTGACCATTGCCTGTTATCTCTTGATTGCCCTACCTGCTTATCACCTAGGTGCCCCCTAGTCTGATGTTTGTTCACTACCTCCAGCTATTACTAGCCTTTGACCCTCCTTGGATTCCCCCCTTGGACTTCTCCTCAAGACCCTTCCTAAACCCCTCCTCCCATCACCCTGGACTACCAGACCACCACCACCACCACCCCCAGATCCTTCCTATACTCTTTTCTGTATTTAAGTTCCATCTTGCCTCCATGCAGGTGCTCAGATTCAATCCAGCTCAGACTCTGTCTAGCTGGGATTCTATCTGGCCCACTTGTGAATACAAGAGTTACAAATGCTTAGGCTCCTTAAGAAGCAACCCAACTTGGCGAATCTTTAATAAACTTTGTTTTATTTGGCTTTAAAAAAAAATTAGAATGGAGAAGATGGAAGCTAATGACTATATGAGAAACCAAGAAATTATGAAATAAAACCAAAAGATGAAAAAAAATTGAAGAAAATGTGAAATACCTCATTGGAAAAACAACTGACATGGAAAATAGATCCAGGAGAAACAATTTAAAAATTATGGACTGCCTGAAGCCATGATCAAAAAAAGAGCCTAGACATAATTTTCATGCAACTATCAAGGAAAACTGCCCTGATATTCTAGACCCAGAGGGCAAAATAGAAATAGAAAGAATTCACTCATCACCTCCTGAAAGAGATCTCAAAAGGAAAACTCCTAGGAATATTGTAGACAAATTTCAGAGTTCCCAGGTCAAGGAGAAAATATTACAAGTAGCCAGAAAGAAACAATTCAAGCATTGGGGATACACAATCAGGATAACACAGGATTTAGCAGCTTCTACACTAAGGGACCAAAAGGGCTTGCAATATGATATTCCAGAAGTCAAAGGAACTAGGATAAAAATCAAGACTCACCACCTAGCAAAATGGAATATAATACTTTAGGGGAGAAATGAAATTTCAATGAAATAGAGGATTGCAAGGCATTCTTGTTGAAAAAACCAGAGCTGATTAGAAAATTTGACTTTCAGATACAAGAATCAGGAGAAGCATGAAAAGGTACACAGGAAAGAGAAGTTTTAAGGAATTTATTAAAGTTGAACTCTTTACATTCCTACATGGAAAGATGATATTTGTAAATCATAAATCCTTTTTCAGTGTTAGGGTAGTTACAGGGAATACACACACACACACACACACACACACACACATATACATACCTATACATAGATAATGTACACATACACACCCACCATACACACCTACATATATATGGGTGTATGTGTATGTGTGTGTGTGTGTGTGTGTGGAGAGAGAGAGAGAGAGACAGAGACAGAGAGAGAGAGAGAGAGAGAGAGACAGAGAGACAGAGAGAGACAGAGAGAGAATAGGGTGAGCTGAAAATGAAGGGAAAATACCCAAGAAAATAAAATTTACTGTTGAATGGAATGTACTAGGAGTAGTAAAAGGGAGAGGTAGAATGTAGCAAATCATCTCACATAAAAGAGGAAAGAAAGAGCTTTTAAAATTGAAGGGAAGAGGTTGAAGATGAGAGGAAGTAATTGAACCTTACTCTTATGAGATTTGACTTAAGGAGAGAGTAATACACAATCAATTGGATATGGAAATTTTTTTTACCCTGCAGGAAGGCAAGAGGGAAGGGGATAGGAGAGGGACAATAAAAGAAGGTACATGAAATTGAGGAAAGGGGTAATCAGAAGTAGACACTATTGTGGGAGGACAGGTCAAGGGAGAGAATGGAATAAATGAAGGGCAGGACAAGACAGAGGGACATGTGGTTAGTCTTTTACAATCTAAGAATTATGGAAGTCCTTTGTGTTGTTACACATGTGTGACCTATATTAAACTGTTTGTTTTCTCAATGAGCATGGATGGGGAGGGAGGGAGAGAAAATGCAGTTCAAAGCTTTAAGAAAGAATGTTAAAAATTGTTTTAAAGTGCAACTGGAAATTTAGTTGTTCAGGCAATGGTGTATAGAAATCTATTTTGCCCTAAGAAAAATAAAGCAAAAAAGGGAATGGAAGAAGGGTGGATAATAGAAGGGAGGACAGACTGGAGGAAGGAGTAGATGGGGTGTAAGCCATCCTGAGGTATGAGTGGGAAGAGATGGGGAGAAAATTTTGAATTCAAATTCTTGTGCAAGTGAATGTCAAGAACTGAAAAAATAAATAAATTATTTATTTAAAAAAAAGCAAGGTAACTGATTCTGAATTAATATCTAGGTTAAGGATGAATAGAAGTTAGGGTGAAAAGAATCTAAAAAAAGAGGTGGTCTTATTTCTCTAGTTGTTCAGCATCAGGATGAAATCAGAGGAACCTTCCTAATTTGGGAAAGTGTTTATCATTCCTTCTGTTAAATACAACCATCTAGTCCCTTTCCCCAATATTTTGAAGTCCAATATTGTGGGACTAGGTGATTTATTTATTTTTTATTTTATTTTTAGTTTTTGACATTCATTTCCTTTTTGAGCTCTTCCATGGCCTGAGGCCACTGGATATTTATTTTGGATGTTTGGGATACAGAAACTTTGACTTCTATGTCTTTCCCTGATGGTAAGCATTGTTCTTCCTCATCTGAAAGGATGGGACAAGGTATCTGTTCACCAAGAAAGTAACCTTGTATGGTCTTATTTTTTTTTTCCCTTTTTTGGGCATTTTCCCAACCAGTTACTTGACTTTTGGGTTCTTTGTCAAGAGTAGGATATACTCTGGGAATCTGTGAGATCTCAGTTCCTCCAAGGTGGCACAATCAAGAGTGTGGAAACAGAAAGGGATTTTTATGCCCAGAATTTTAGCAGTTACCTCTCCACAGACACCTGGCCTCCAGTTTCCAAGTCAGCACTGGGGGCTGATTTTCAGATAAGCTGGATAGGCAGGGCTGCCATTCAGTGTGAGACAAAGACCAGCTCGGCCAGGGCCTCCACCCAGGGTGGAGGCAAGACTCAGTTCTTCAATGCCCCCAGGGGTTTTTATGCTCCAACAATGGAGCTTCTGTAGGGGCTGCTGTGCAGGCTCTGAGGAGGCTGCCTGCTGCCAGAGGTATGAGAAAGCCCTTCTCCCTTCCTGGCCTGCTGATAAAACCCCATCACTGACCTTTGATGCCTGTGGGCCGAGGGATTTGAGGCCCCGCTACTGCGACTGGAGATTCTGCCCCTGAGATGTTCTCCTCCCAGAGTCTCATAGCGCCTTGGCTGGGCTCTGCACTTGGCTCAGTGTCTGGTGCAACCTACGTTTCTGTGGGCCTTTCAGGTCACCGTGGGCTGGAAATCTCCTCCACTCTGTTGTTCTCCACTTCTGCTGCTCCAAAATTTGTTGAGAGTCCCTTTCTTCAGGTATTTTATGGGCTGTGGGGAGGACCCTGAGTAAGTATGTCTTTCTAGTCCGCCATCTTGGCGTCACCCCCCCAACATTCATTTCCATAAAATTTTGAGTTCCATTTTTCTCCCCATCTCTTCTCTTCCTTCCCCCCATCCCATAACAGCTTGCATTCTGAGTACCTTATCCCTCAATGTGCCCTCCCTTCTATCACACACCACACTTCCCTTATCTTCATCTTCTCTCCTTTCTTGTAGGGCAAGATATATTTCTATACACCATTACATGTATTTCTTATTTCCCAGTTGTGTGCAATAACAATTCTCAACATTCATTTCTAATACTTTGAATTCCAACTTCTCTCCCTTCCTCCCTCTCCACCCACCCCACAGAGAAGGCAAGCTATTCATTACAGCTACGAATATGTCATTTTGAAAAACACTTCTGTAATAGTCATGTTATGTAAGACTAACTTTATTTCCCTCCATCCTAACCTGTCCCCCATTTATTCTTTCTCTCATTTGACCTTTTCCCTCCCCAAAATGTTTACTTCTAATTGCTCCCTTCTCTCATTTGCCCTCCCTTCTATCATACCCCTCATCACACTTGTCCCCTTCTACCCTACTTTCCTGTGCCATAAGATAGAGTTCCAGACTAAATTGAGTGAGCTTGTTATTCCCTCCTTAAGACATATGTGGACAGAGTAAACTTCACTTTTCCCCTCTCACCTCCTCTCTTTTCTCCTCCATTGAAAAGGATTTTACTTACCTCTTTTATGAGAGTTAATTTGACCCATTCAATTTCTCCCTTTCTTCTCCCAATATATTCCTCTCTCATCCCTTAATTTTATTTTTATATATATCATCCATTCTTATTCATCTCAATCTGTGCTCTCTCTGTGTGTGTGTGTGTGTGTGTGTGTGTGTGTGTGTGTGTATAATCTCTCCAATTACTCAAATATTGAGCAAAGTCTCAAGAGTTGCACATATTATCTTTCCATGTTGGAATGTAAAAAGTTCAGCTTTAGAAAGTCCTTTATCATTTCTCTTTCCTGTTTGAAAAGTCAAATTTTCTATTCAGTTCTGATCTTTTCATCATGAATGCTTGAAAGTCCTCTATATCATTGAATGACCATTTTTTCCCTGAAGTATTATACTCAGTTTTGCTGGGTAGGTGATTCTTGGTTTTAATCCCAGTTCCTCTGTCTGGAATATCCTATTCCAAGCCCTTTGATCCCTCAATGTAGAAGCTGCCCGATCCTGTGTTATCCTTATTGTATTTCCACAATACTGGAACTGTTTCTTTCTGACTGGTTGCAACATTTTCTCCTTGACCTGGGAACTCTGAAATTTGGCTACAATATTTCTAGGAGTTTGTCTTTTCAGATCTCTTTCAGGATGTGATTGGTAGATTCTTTCAGTGTTCATTTTGCGCTCTGGTTCTAGAACATCAGGACAGTTTTCCTTGTTAATTTCATGAAAGATGATGTCTAAGCTCTTTTTCTTGATCATGGCTTTCAGGTAGTACAATGATTTTTGAATTGTCTCTCCTGGATCTATTTTCCAGGTCAATTGCTTCTCTGATGAGATATTTCACATAGTCTTCTATTTTTTTTTCATTTTTTTCATTTTTTTTTTTTAATTTCTTGGTTTCTCATAAAGTCATTAGCTTCTGTTGAGGACCAGGGTGGAGTGAGGTTAACAAGATCAGGATAGACCTTTGGGGAAACTGTTCTTTGAGACTGTGCTCATTATCATCCAGAATGGCACTCCGTGCCCCCCAGATGTTGATGTCTCCGTGAGACAAACAAGAGAATTACTGAAAACAAGGGATATGTAAAATAAGTGCCCTCTAGGCTCATAGTCTGATTAAATCAGTCTTATGACACTGATTTAATCACTAGGACAGAGACAAGCAGAATGTCATGTAAGCTTCCAGTTTCTGTCTATAAATAACCGGACCCTTAGATCAGTAAAGTGGAGTTAGTCTTTCTTCTCCCACCTCCCTTGTCCTTCTTCTAAACCACATCACTGAGCCATGTAGGGATGCAGGCTACCTGCTACAAGCTTCCACCTCTTCCACGCTCATTTTTAAAGAACTATTTTCTTCAGTGAACTTTTGAACCTCCTTCCATTTGGCTAATTCTGCTTTTTAAAGCCATCTCTTCATTGGCTTTTTGGACCTCTTTTTCCAATTAAGTTAGCCCATTTTTAAAGGTTTTATTTTGTTCAACATTTTTTGGGTCTCCTTTAGCAATATGTTAACGCATTTTTCAAACTCTTCCATGGCCTAAGACCACTGAATATTTTGGAGATACAAGATTCAGAAGCCTTGACTTCCTCTGACAGTATGCATTGTTCTTTTGCCTCTGAAAGGATGGGAGAAAATACCTGTTCATGAAGAAAGTAACCTTCTGCAGTCTTATTGTTTTCCCCTTTTTTGTCCATTTTCCCAACCAGTTATTTGACTTCTGAATCCTTTGGGAAGAAGAGGGTCTTAGTGCTCCTCCTCACCCTAAGATCGTGCTCAGGCCTGAGATTCAAATCAACTGTTCAATTCCTCCAGGGACTTTAGGTGGAGTGCTTGGACACCCACTGCTGCTGTTGTTTTGGCTGCCTGGGGTTAGTGCTCGGGGAGTCCCTGATGCCCTCTCGCCTAGTTGGGATAGCTCTCTCACTAACCTTTGAAGCTTTCTTTGGTGCTTGTGAGTTGAGGGATCTGGGACCCTTTGCTACAACTGGGGATTTGCCCCAGAGGCCTGTTCCAATTCTGTTCCTCCCAATGCCATGTGGCCAAGGTTGGACTGTGCTTTGCTCCTTGTCCCATGCAATAGACATTTTCTTTAGACCTTCCAGATTACCTTTTGTTGAAAATTTCACTCTGACATTCTTTCACTCTAACGTTCTGTGTCTTCTGCTGCTCTAGAATTTGTTGCTAGTCATTTTTTATAGGTATTTCATGGGCTGTGAGGGAAGAGCTAGAGTATATGCAACTTTCTACTCTGCCATCTTGGCCCTACCCCCTATGTGATTTGTTTTTAACATGTGTAAAAAAACCAACACTAGTAAGTTGCAAATTTCCTTTTTCCCCCTCCTTTTCTCCATTCATTGAGAAAGTAAGCAATATGACATTAATTATACTTGTGAAGTCATAAAAACACATTATCACATTAGCCAAGTTTCAACAAATAATTGAATCAATAAGCAAATAGCAAATAAAATCTCGGAACATAAAATAGTGAAATGTGCCTTAGCCTGCATTTGGAGTTTATTAGTTCTTTTTGTGGAGGTGAGTAGCATTTTTCATCTTGAGTCGTCTGGAACTATCTTGGACCATTATGTTGCTTAGAGGAGGTAAGATTTTCAGTTGATCATTGTTACATTGTAGCAGTTACTATGTCATAGTTGTTCTTGTTCTGCTCACTTCACTTAGAATTGGTTCTTATAAATTTTCCTGGGTTTTCTGAAATCATATTGTATATCATTATTTATAGCAGAAGAGTATTCCATGGCAAGCACATACCACAGTTTGTTAACCCATTCCCCAATTGATTGGCAGTCTCTCAATTTTCAATTCTTTCCCATGAATTTTTTGCTATGTATTTTTTTTTTTTATACATGTAGTTCTTTTAGCCCTTTACTTTTAATCTCTTTGGGATCTAGTTCTAATAGTGGTATTACCTTTTGGCCAAAGCTCCAAATTGTTTTTCACAATAGTTTGGCCATTTCATATCTTCACCAAGAATGGATTAGTGTTTCTATTTTTTCCACATACCCTCATGAATGAACAATTTCCTTTTCTGTTATCTTACCCCTTGGATAAGTGCGAAGTGATAACTTACAGTTGTTTTAATTTGAATTTCTCTAGGTCAACAATGATTTAAAACTTTATTTTATATGCCTCTTCATAGCATTGATTTCTTCTCTAGAAACTTCCTGTTTGTATCTTTTGATCATTTACCAATTGGAAAATGACTCATATTTTCATAAAATTAGATCATAGAAATTAGGTATAAACTTGCCCATTTTCATTCTCTCTAATTTTGGCTGTATTTTTTTTGTGTGTGCAAAGACTTAAATTTACTGTCAGCAAAATTGTGAATTTTATATCCTGTGATTTTCTCTATTTTTTTTTTTTTGGTTGGTCACATTTTTTCCCTTATCCATATGTCTGATAGGAAAATAATTGTAAATTTCTCCTAATTTTCTAAAGATATCTCTTATGTCTAAATGATTTACCAAATTAGACTACATTTTGGAAAATGGTGTGTACCTTTCCTTTTATCATTCCACACATTGTCTTATCCCCTTACTCTTACATATCGTGTTGGGTAAACATATATTGCTGCACTCATTTGAGTCTCTCTCTCTCTCTCTCTCTTTCTCTCTCTCTCTCTCTCTCTCTCTCTCTCTGTCTCTCTCTCTCTCTCTCTCTCTCTGTCTCTCTCTCTCTCTCTCTCTCTCTCTCTCTCTCTCTCTCTCTCTCTCTCTCTCTCTCTCTCTCTCTCTTTCTCCATGTTCTTTCATCTTTGAATCAGTTCAGAGAATGAGGTTTATTATTGCTCTCCCCCATTTCCTCCTTCAATATAAAATCCATTCCTTCTATGTCTCCTTCATATGAAATGATTTTTCTAAGTCTTCTTCTGTCTTCACTCTTCTCCATATGCATCCTTTTCCTCACTCATCCGTTTTTGAAACTCGTTCCAGCATAAAAGACTCACTCTCATGTCCTCTGTCCTTGTAACTGTCTCAATAATGACCCAGTTCTCAAAATTTGCATGTATATACACAGCAACGAATGAAAACACTTTAAACTTATTGAGTCCTTTATTACTTTTCTTTCATATTTACCTTTTTGTACTTCTCTTGAGTCTTATATTTGAAAGTCTTCTGTTGTTATTTTTCTAATCTTTGAGCTTTGTTATTGTTTGAGTATATATAGAAGCATTGTCCTAAACTTCAGACATTTTTGCCTTATCATTTACAGAACTAGTTCTGGTATTTGGAAGTTTTTGGTGTTTGAAAAATGGTATGATTTAGGAAGAACTGTAGTCATTGGTGTTCTGGTCTGTGTTCTCTTTCTTACCAAAAAGGCCCCTGTTCCATTTCAGATGCAAATTTTATTATTCTGCAGGGGAATGATTTCTATTCTTATAAACTTGGTTAGATTCTATATATACTTTAGAGATGAGACTTTTATCGCAAACACTGGCTGTCAAAATTGTGTCCCAGTTTTCTGCTTTCTGTCTAATCTCCATTGCATTGGTTTTGTTTATAGAAAACTTTTTGACTGAATGTAATCTAAATTATTCATTTTGCATTTCATAATATCTATTTCTTTTGTTAGGTCATAAATTCTTCCATTCTTCATGGAGCTGACAGGAAAATTATTCCTTGCTCTCTTGATTTGCTTATGGTACCAACCTTTATACCTAAATTAGGCACCCATTTCAACCTCATCATGGTATAGGTAGTGTGATGTTGATCTATGCCTCTTTTCTGCCCTACTATATTCTAGTTTTCCCAGTTGGAGTCCTTTGGTTTATCAAATAGAAGGTTACTATTGTTATTTACTACTGTGTCAACTGTACCTAATCCATTGCATTGATGTACTACCATATCTTAGCCAGTAGCAAAGTTTTAATGATTGTTTTGCACTTTAGAATACAGTTTTAGATCTGATACAGGTAAGCCAATTTGCCTTCTTTCTTATTAATTTATTTAATAATTTTTACCTTTTGTTCTGCCAGATGATTTTTTAAATAATTTTTTCTAGTTGTACAAAATTTTTGGTAATTTGATATGGCACTGAATAATTAAATGAATTTATATAGAATTGTCTTTTTAATTATATTAATTCTGCCTACCCATTAGCAATTGATATTTCCCCAGTTGTTTAGAGGTGACTTTATTTGTGTGAAAAATGTTTTGTAATTGTGTTCATGTAGTTCCCAGTTTTGTCTTGGCAGGTACACTCCCAAATATTTGATGTTGCCTACAGTTATTTTAGATGGAATTCCTCTATCTCTTGTTGCTGGATTTTGCTAGTAATATGTAGAAATACCAATGATTTATGTGACTTTGTTTTATAATCTGCAACTTTGCTAAAGTTGTTAATTCATATAGGTTTTTAGTTAATTCTCTATTTTTCTGTAAGTATTCTATCATATCATTTGCAAAGAGTGATGCCATTGTCTCATCTTTGTCTATTCTAATTCCTTTCATTTTTTTTCCTTCTCTTATAGCCAACTTTAACATTTCTTGTTCAACACTGAATACTACTGATGTTAATGGGCACCTTAATTAACCCTTGATATAACTGAGAATGTTTGAAGATCATCCTCATTACATAAAACGCTTGCTGAAGTTGCTTATAATTTTAAGGAAAACCCTTTTGATTTCTATGTTCTCCAGCATTTTTTAAATTGGATTAGGTGCTATATTTTATCAAAGGTTTTTCTTCATCTATTGTGCTGGGGATGGAAGCTCAATTTCATGTGGACAGTCTCGGGCAGGTAAAGGTGGGAACTTCTAAATCTTAGAGTTCTCATGAGGCCCCCCATAAAACACCAGGGAATCGAGGAGTGAGACCAAGCAATCTCGTGTATTTCCGCCTCTTCCCGTGAGAAACGTGATGGGAGGAGCATCCCCCTCGAGATTGTCCCGGATCTGGGCACACCTATTGTTATCTAACACGCACGGTATTCAGGTGCAAACTATGCGGCCGGAGAGCTTAAAGCCTGAAAGCTCTCTTAGCACTGGAGGGGCCCTGACAGGACAGAAGGCTCCGTTTTTCCTCTCTTCGCTCTCCCCTCCCCCTCTCTCCCCACTTACACTTCTACTTCCAATCTCTTACCGTAAGATCTTGCCTCCTTGGGAGATTTCTCTCTCCCTCCTAAGGAAGAGCTCCCCCTGCACATGTAATCAGGACCCTGAATAAAGCCTAACCCTTGTTCGACTCCGGAAAGTCTCTTCTCTCATACGTTTATCCGGTTTGGCCAGCCGAAGACCTGCGATAGAGGTAAGGTAAGACTCAGGTAGCCCTCAGGCCTCTAGGCCTGGCACTATTGTAATAATCACGTGATTTCTGTTAGTTTTGTTATTGATGTCATGTTTACTGACAGTTTTCCTAATATTGAACTCATGTGCATTTCTGGTATAGATTCCCCCTAGTCATAATGTATTATCTTTGTGATAAATTGTTGTAATCTCTTTGCTAACATTCTGTTTGAAATTTTTGTATTAATATTCATGAGGGAAATTGGTCTATACTTTTCATGTTTTTACTCTTCCTGGTTTAGGTATCGACACTATATTTGTGTCATAAAAGAAATTTGATAGGACTCTTTCACCTATATTTCCAAATATATTATATATTATTAGAATTAATTCTACTTTAAATATTTTTGTAGAATTTACTTTTAAATCCATCTGGTCCTGGAGATTTGTTTTCTCAAGGAGTTTATTCATGGCTTTTTCAATTTCTTTTCTCTGAAATGGGATTATTAATTATTATATTTCCTTTTTCCTTAATCTGGGCAATTCATATTTTTGTAAATATTAATTCATTTCAATTATATTGTCAAATTTCTTGGCATGTAATTGGGCAAAATAACTCCTAACTATTGTTCTCATTTCTTTTTAATTGGTAGTGAATTTTGGCTTTTCGTTTTTGATACTGCCAATTTGGCTTTCTTCTTTCTTTTGTCTAATCAAGTGAACCAAAGGTTTGTGTGTTTTATTGATTTTTTCTTAATAAAACCAGATTTCAGTTTAATTTATCAGTTCAATAATTTTCTTATTTTAAATTTAATTGCTCTCTCCCTTGATTTTCAAGATTTCAAATTTAATATTCAACTCTGAATTTTGATTTGTTCTTTTTTAGCTTTTTAAAATTGCATGCCTAATTCATTAATCTCATTTTTCTCTATTTTATTCATATCGTCATTTAGAGATATAAAATTTCCCCTAAGAATTTCTATGGCTGCATCCCATAAGTTTTGAGAAGTTGTATCATTATTGTTGTTTTCTTTGATGAAATTTTTGATTCCTTCTCTGATTTGGTATTTGGTACAATCATTCTTTGGGACCAGATTATTTAGTTTTCAACTAATTTTAACCTGTCTTTCCATGGCTCTTTTTTGCATGCATTTTTTATTCCATCATGCTTGGGAAAGGATTTATTTAATATTACTGCTTTTCAGAATTGGATTGTGAAATTTTATGATGACCTAATATGTGATCAATGTGTTGTGTATGTGCTATATGCCACTGAGAAAATAGGTATCTTCCTTTCTATCCCCATTCAATTTTCTCCACAGATCAACCATATCTAACTTTTCTAAAATTCTATTCATTTCTTTAACATTTTTCTTGTTTATTTTGTGGTTAGATTTATCTACTTGTGAGTGAGGGGAGCTTGAGTAGTTTTTCTGTCTATTTTTTTTTTTAACTCAACTTCTCTTGTAAGAATTTGTATGTTATATCAATATGGTGCATGTATGTTTAATAATGGCATTAATTCATTGTCTGTGGTTCCTTTTAGGAAGATGTAGTTTCCTTTCTTATCTCTTTCAATTAGCTTCACTTTTGTTTTATTTTGTCTGAGATCAGGATTGTTACCTCTATACTATATTCTGCTCCAGCCATTTACCTTTGCTCTGTGTGTATCTCTCTGCTTCAGATATGTTTCTAGTGAACAGCATGATATAGAATTATGGTTTTTGATCCACTCTTCTATTTGCCGTTTTGTGGGAGAGTTCATCACATTCACATTCATAGTTATGCTTACTAACTGCATCTTAGTAGTCTATATTTTTTCTCTCTCCTCTCATCCTGTTCCTCCTCACCAGTGCTTTGCTCCAGCCCCCACCACTTACCCTCCCTTCTATAAGCTCCCCTTTTCTTTCCCCTTTTACCTCATACTTCTGTCCTCCCTTCTATCATCCCCCCTTTCCTGTTTCTTTCCCCATTCCTCTCATACTTTCCTATAGCTTAGAATTAGTATATATACCCAACTGAGTATATATATTATTCCCTCTTTGAGCCAAATCCAGTGAAAGGGTCAAATAATGCTCAGTCTCCCCTTTCCCTCTGTAATATGTCTTTTACACCTTTTGATGTGATAGGATTTACCCTATTCTGCATAACCCTTTTGTCTTCTCCAAATACAATGTTTCATTCTGTCACTTATTGCTTTTAAATCATCACATCAAAGTCATCTTATACCCACTCCCTCTGTCCATTTATATTCCTTATATCTGCCCTAATAGAGATACAGTTCTCAAGAGTCACAAATATAATTTTCTTGTGTAGGGATATAAACAGTTTAATCTTTTTGAATAACATGTTTTTCTTTCCTGTTTATCTTTATATGAGTCTTGTATTTTAACATCAAAGTTTTTGTTGAGATCTGTGTTTTTTCATTTAGAGAAGTTTGAAAGTCCTCTATATCATTAAATAACCATCTTTTCCCCTGAAGGATTATGTTTAATTTTGCTGGACATTTCATTCCTGGTTGTAATCCAAGCTCCTTTGTCTCCCAGAATATCATATTCCAAGCACTCTGATCTTTTAAGGTAGAAGCTGCGAAATCCTGTGCAATCCTGACTGTGACTGCTTAATATTTGAATTGTCTCTTTCTGGCTGATCACAGTATTTTCTACTTGAACTGATAATTCTCAAATTTGGCTACAATACTTTTTGGACTTTTCATTTTGGGATATCTTTCAGGAGATGATTGGTGGATTCCTTTAATGACTATTTAACTTTCTGTTTCTAGGATATCAGGACAGCTTTCCTTGATAATTTCTTGAAACATGCTGTTCAGGCTCTTTTTTTGTCTTGACCTTTTGATAGTCCAACGTTAAATTAGCTTTCCTGAATCTGTTTTTCAGGTCAGTATTTCTCCAATCAGGTGTTTTAGATTTCCTTCTAATATTTCATTCTTTTGATTTTTTTGACTGATTCTTAATGTCTCAGAGTCACTAGCTTCTACTTCCCAATTCTTCTTTTGAAAGAATTAATTTCTTCAATTGGCTTTTGTACCTCCTTTTCCATTTGGCCAATTCTACTTTTTAAGGAGTTGTTCTCTTCATTTTTTTGTCCCCCATTTGGACAATTCTATTTTTTAAGAAGTTATTTCTTCAGCCAGTTTTGTACTTCCTTTTCCAAGCTGCTGGCTTTCCTTTTTTCCCATAGCTCTGTTTCATAACTCTTGTTTATTACCTCATTTTTTTTCTTCTACTTCTCTTACTTGATTTTTAAGATCCTTTCTGAGATTTTTTCAAGAGGAATTTTTTGGGCTTGAGACTAATTCATATTCCACTTTGAGGCTGCATATCTAGGCATTTTGATATTGTCCTTTTCTGCGTTAGTGTTTTGATCTTCTCTCTCATCATAGTTGCTTTCTATAGTCAGGGCCCTTTTCTTTTTCTTCCTTTTTTAGTTTATTTTATGAACTATAATATTGAGCTCTGTTTCTGTAGCATAGAGGGCACTGTTCAATGTTTCATATGCTAGTATTCAAGAGCATGGTCACTGACTTTCCACACAAGTACTTCAGGTGCTTGTCTAGACACCATTTGCACTGAGCTATGGTCCCCTTTTACCCAAGTCAGACAGATCTTTCCTGAAGTTCCTCTAAGTTATCTTAAGGTGCAAAATTTTTTTACTTCACATTTTTGTGGGTCATGCCACTCCAGAATCCATTTAGAGGCTTAGTTTAACATTGCTTCTAAGGGAAATTGGGGAAAGCTCAGGAAACTTCCTGGCTTTTCTCCACCATCTACTTTGATCAAGTATTGATGCAAAGGAAACTACCCCTCAACTCTTCTGCTTCCTTGTACCTTTCTACCCTGGAACTGTAGCTTATATGTGGATATGAACAATGGAGATAACAATGGTATCCTGTACTGTTTCCTCTGCTACCACAGTGGTCACCTGTAGTCACTTTCTGAGCAGTTGTTGCATTTCCTTATTGTTTTTGTTTTGAGAGCTGTGTTTCAAAGACTACCTCCAAGGTTTACTACTGGTGTTTCTATCACATAGGCTCCAGGTGAGCCTCCACTTCTGTGACACAGATCTTTACTTCTGATATCCTTAGTTGTCTTGGGCTGTAAAAATAGCCCATTTCAACCTTTTGGTGGCTCTATTTTTCAACAATATGATTTCAGATGCTATTTTAAAGTTGTTTGGAGGCTAATATTGGGGAAAGTAGTTGTTTTCTCTGCTACCCTATCTTTCTCTCCCTGGAAAGCAATAAATTCTTTTTAAAGCCACTTATAACTTAGTTTCATAACATGTGGACCAAGTGAAAAGGAAAGGTAAGAAGGAAGAAACTAGATCCTTCCATATGGTCCCTAAAGTCAACTGAAAATAAGGAACCCAAAAAAAGGTGATTGTATAGGTAGAATCTTTAAAAGAGGATAGCTCTTCTGTTAGTTCCTAGTTGACCCTAGAGAAAAAGAGAGAGAGAGAGAGAGAGAGAGAGAGAGAGAGAGAGAGAGAGAGAGAGAGAGAGAGAGAGAGAGAGAGAGAGAGGAAAGGGGAAAAAATGAGCTAGCAAAATATCACCTTCGGGACTCATTTTAATTGTCTGGAGATAATCAGTTCTACAACTCATGATCCAGGTTATCATCAATAAAATTTCTTCTATAGAACCAAGGAAGAGAAAAATAAGTCAACTAGATAGGAAAAAAAAAATGCAACAATGTAAATAAGAAGATAATCCAGTACTAAAGGCGAAGTGACCAGTTCCTTGTTCAATACTTAACTCATAGAAGATGTTTAATGAAGACTAGTGAATTTTTCTTTTAATAGAAAGGTTTTCACTCTCTTTATATAAACAAAATATACAAGATTTTAAATTTTGTGAAATTGTATTCTCATGTTTTCATTGGCTTTTGGGCAAAGGGGAGAAAAAGGGAATTACATTTATTTACCACCTCATATAGGTCAGACAACATGCTGAGCATTTTACAAATATTATCCCATGTGATCCTCACAACAACCCTAGGAATTAGGTGCTGTTTTATCTCCATTAGAAGGATGAGGAGACTGAGGAGTACAGAGAGTAAATGACTAGCCAAGGGTCACACAGCTATTAAGTGTCAAGACTTTCTGAATCTTGGTTTAGCATTCTGTCCATTGTGCCACATTTGTAAGGTTAAGGGAATATTGACTTCTTTTTCTATATATTTTCCTACATCATATTTCCAACACATCTTTGTTTTTTTCTGTACAACTTGTTGATTGAAAGGAAAGAGTACAGCATTTATTTTCTGTAGACCTGAGTTCAAATTATGATTTCATCGCTTGCCATCTATGTGACTTCAACTAAGTCATTTGAGCTTTCTTAACCTCAAATTATAAACTATAAAATTATATTTTTTAGCTAGATGACCTCTAATGTTTTGTTTTATTTTCCTCTAAACCTGTCCACAGTGCCACCTTTATCTGATCTGAGCAAAACAAAAGTCATGATAGAAAGAATGATACACACTGGTAATAAATGCTGTCTGTGTTTCTCTGTGTTAGACACACTGTCAACTACAGTCAATAAAAATATAATATAAAAGGAACAGACATGAAATGAGGAAAACTTTAAGAGAAAGTGGTTTGATTGTCACTGTGTACAAATTGTTCAGCACTGTTAACAGGATTTTGATTCACAGACTGATAGTGTATCATAAGGAACAAGTTAATGTTGTACCAATAAATAGTTTTTAGTCATATAAACTGCTCTCACATTTGCATCATATCTCTCATATGAAATGCTCTCACATTTGCATCATATCTGTCTTCTCACAGAGAACATCATTCTATCCACTGTTTCAAAGTTATTCATGGATAATTAGCATTTTCCCTAAAGACCTTTAACCTCTCTAAGGTCATATGAGCATTTTTCAAAGGGAAAAACATATTCTGCTGCTTAAAAACAAAGTGGCAAGTGTAAAATATAAATTTCTCACAGACACTTTTTTAACTTCAGATCACTGAAATACCCAGAACACAATCCAAAGAAGTTTGGAGAAAATCCCCTTTTGGAAAAAATGACCTTTAACAAAGGAATGAGGATTCTGTGCATCCATTCTGAAAGTAAAAACTAAATTATCCCATTGGAGAAAAGATGAGAGACTCCTAATTTCAAAGAAGGGGTAGGTTTTCACTGGACTTTCTATGAGCAAATTTTTTTCTTGTAATTTTAGTTATCATATTATGATAAAAAATAGGAGAAAAGGTTGAAGGAGTATATTTTCAAATGTTGATGGAAATTCTACAGTGAAATCAATGATAATTAAATACTAGTATTGCTACAGCATCATTGTTATTAGTGATAATAATAAAAAGAAGGTTCTTCTTTATTGATGTTTTTTTCCATGCTGGGAAGCTCACCAACAGATGACAGCCCCCATAGGGAAGATGGAAGAATCTTTTGTTTCTTTGAGCAAGATCATAAATGTGAAGCATCTAGATAATGATAGGATTCTATAATCTGAGCACAGAGAGACCCTATAGGCCATCTAGTTCTACCTCATATTGTAAAGATTAATGAAGATCCATGGAAGTCCCTTAGTGACTTGACTATCTTAAAGTCAACAAGTGAAGTAGAGAAACATTTATTTAGTGCTTACTGTGTTCAAGATGTGATTATAAGCAGATACAAAGAAAGAGGAAGAGTCTTACTCTATAAAGCCACACTATTTAATAGATAAAAAAAATTTTCAAGTAACTATGCACCAACAAGATATATGCAAGATAAAGTGCAGAAAATCATAAAAAGGAAGCACTTACACTAACTGTAGCAAGAAAATGATTCTGGTAGTAGGTGAGATGGTAACTGAGACTTTAAGAAAGTCAGAGAAGATTGACATACAGACAAAGAGAAAGAAAACAAGGGGGTCAACCAGTGACAGTGTGTGGAGGTCAGCTGATGCAGTGGCATGTCAAAGGAAAACAAAGAGATCAGGGTCACAGGGTCACACAATTGATGTCAGATGTGGGATCTGACCCTTGACCTTGCTGACTCCATGCTTTTCATTTTATCTGTTATGCTAGCCCAAGCTGCTGCTTCTTCATTCATGTCCTATTCCTATGAATTATAAGACCATAAGGTGTCAGGAAGTTGCCAAGTACAGTGTCAAAATGTACACATTTATCTCCACTTAAACCCATTATGGTAAATGATCATGCCAGGTTTTAATGTCAATGTAGTCACCCTTGATACATGGATTAACTCTCATCTGATTGACATTGTTATTAGTTGTTTTATACATTTGTACATGCTAAAATATAAGCTAACATAATTTCATGTGTGATACTAGACAGCAATAGTCCACAGAAAAGCAGCATGGTTTCCTGGTTTCATGTAAAGTGCATTGGTCCAGGGGTCAGAAAGAAAAGTTTAAGTCTTTGAACAATTAATTTGAACAATTAATAGACATTTGAATCTCATCAAGTCACTTCTTGATGCCTCAGTTTCCTTATTGATAACAGAGGGCATTGCCCTCATATTCTGAAACTCTTTCTAAACTTTTGATACTATGACACACATGATTTTGACATCCCCAAAATATTAAAATAATCAGAGGAAGACATCACTTGTTAACCACATGGAAGAATCACTAAGCTAAAAAAGTATAAATTTTTATTTTCTTTTAATCTAGACTTATAATTTCATTGACATAGGAAAATCCTACAGATTCAGATGTTATCTCTTTTGCTATTTTTTTATTTATAGGTTTAGACAGTTGCCTGGAACGCTGAGAGGTTAAATGACTTGCCTTGAGACATAGAGACTATTTTTTCAGAGGAGTCCAACTGAAGTTGGTATAACTCTAATCCAGCTCTTAATTCTTTACCTCTTATTGCTTCTCTGGACACTCGAGTGTCCAGAGCTGTTATGTCTTAATTACAATCCTAACTTTCAGTCAACCTACAAATTTAGATATTAATAATGAGAGGAGAAATGGTGGCATAGATTGACTTTAGATTTTCCCTCCTAACTAGCACACCTTTGTCTTCCTAAATTCAAAGACTGACTCTTTAGCTGCTATTCCATGTGAGTCTGACACATACTGGTCATGTAAACCTGGGTAAGTAATTTAATCTCTCTAATGCCTAAACAATTCTCTAAATACTAAAATTTGGTGGTTGACGCTTATCTGTATTGTAGAGAGGAGCTTATTGAACTTGGAATTCACTCTACCAATCAAATCACAGATCTTGTCCTTACCAACAGGCTTTTAATAAGTGGTTACTGAATTAATTTGATTCTCTACTTGGGATGAAAAGACATAAAGTTTTTAGCAACCTTTCACACTGCAGGAAGAGCCCATATTAACAAAATTACAACTCCCTTCAAGAACCAAAGGGCAACTAGGTATATACTATGCCTGGAATCAAGAAGACAACTTCCTGTATTCAAATTCAGCCTCAGACACTTAGTAGCTTTGTCACTCTGGGCAAATCACTTAACACTGTTTGCCTCAGTTTCCTCATATATAAAGTGAGCTGGGGAAAGAATAGCAAACCACTGCAGTATCTTTGCCAATAGAACTCCAAAAAGGGGTCAGAAAAAGTTAGACATGACTGAAAAAATGACAAAAACACAAAAACCAAAGCTCAGTGTTTGGGTATGACTGTTTGACCCAGAAAATGCCTTTAAGTCTTTTTTCTGTACCAAGGACGGACGTGATTTGTATGATGTTTGATCCTAGTTTGGAGGGTTGGGTATCATTGAAGGGCATTTTATCATCTGCATGACTCCTCTGCTGAAAAGAATCTGCTCTCTCTCTTTGCTCTTGGCCATTATAGAGTTTACCCAGGTGACTTTTATACTTATTTTTATAGTTTTGCTTCAAAAAGATTCTCAGTCAATAATGATAAAAAGAAACAAGTCTTGATATTGCTGCAGACAAACCATCCATAGAGTTCCAGCTATTTAAATCTTCAAATACTCAAAATAGACATATTACCCACATGGTCCTAATAAAACTCACATTAGGCATATAGATAATTATATGTGTTTTGAGATACCATACATCATCACTATATTAATAAAAATATTGTTCTTGTGCAAATTTTGCTGAAAATAAAGATTTGATTGGAGGAGACAGTAAAGCAGATACTTGAAAAATTGAATTTTAACATGGAAAATTATATAACAACAAGAGACTACTATAGAGTCGTTCCATTTTGTCTTAGCGAGTCCTCATAAAATTGCTTGGAAACATGAACCAAAGAATAATTCTACATCTGTCATATTGAAAGCTAATATCTCCCCAGTGGGTTAAACATTAGGAGCTTAACTGTAAAACTTTATCTTTGCTCTCAGTGATGATCTTCCCTTTGATAATATTTTCACTTCCACTTATTTGAATTATAGTATAGTCAGCAGCACTCATATTGAATATAAAGATCAATTAATAGAATTTTCAGCATAATGTCAATATAATTCTGTTACTGCACTTAAACAATGCTATTGTCTTCAGAAATGCTAGTTACTTGGTAAAATCTAATCTCACTAGAAAGCTTTGATGTTCTGTAGCAAATTACACCTAATTTAATTAATTCAGTACTTCAAGGATCTCTGATTTAATTGGTATGGGAATTCCATTCATTGGCATAAATGGCAATCATTCTCTTCCTTAGTAGATGCTGTTTGTGAATTCATATGACTAAAAAAAATTGCCACTTGGTCAACAATTGCTGATTAATCTCTTTGTATGTAACTAAGTTTATTGAATTCAAGGTAGATCTTCTCCAATTCAATGAAACACCTATAATATGCTCAAATCTAGGGACACAATTAATAAAAAGGGAGACATCTTCTACCCTTCAGGAGCTTACAATCTATTTGGGGGAGACAAAACACAAAGGGAGTCAAGAAAGGAATGGGAAAAGGTCAGGGGTTACTCAGCATGGGTACAGTTGCAGATGTAGACTAGAATGAGTTAGAAAGTCCAGGTTCTGTCATCTCTAAAGGAAGATATTGAAAGAAATTTATACTCTGTTCTCCAGCCCACCAGTCAGAAGGTAAGGGAGACTGAAGGAGGTAGTATAAGTCAAGGCTTGAATTAGCAGAATGGTGATGAAAGTTTAGATGGTGAGCTTAAGCACGAAGGGGCCGCTTCTTAGGTGCAATTGAAATCAGGTAGAGCAATACATATAGAATGTTTATTAGATTGAAAAGGTTTGGAATCTGGGACCATATATGAAGTTATTCTTCTGCTTTATTCTCTACCTGTAAGTCAGTAAGAATTCAGGATCTCTGCTTCTCCTCAGAGATGTCACAGTAGGACTCTACTTGAGAAAACATCTAAACTGCATAGTAATATTAAGCAATTACATTAAATGAAAGTATTATGAAGATGTTAATTGCTTTAATTTAAAAAAATCTGATTTCCTTTAATTACTTTCTAAGCAAATATGCTTTAGTGAAATGTGTATTTACAATGCTGAATTTTAATAGGTAAGGGAATATCAATTTATTTTAAGTACATTTTAAAGGAATAGCTACTTTAAATTGCAAGTGCATATTCTGTAAATAAAATTAAGCAATTTGAGCAAGAATATGGAAGGACTCTATGCTTTGAAAGTTATGTGTTTCATTATATGATATGCAGTTATATGCAATGATGATCCTTCCATGTTACTCCTAAATTACCAAACTGTCATCACCCATCTACTATACCTTCCAAAAAAAAAAAAAAAACAAAAAAGAAAGAAAAAAAACATCTTTCTATTCTCTACTATTATTCTACTTCAGGGCCTAACTGTGGTATGGAGATAAGTCTGAAGTTTCCTCAAAGGCCAATGCAATAGAACTTCTGGAAGATAAGTCACCAAACATGACTCTATCTAGTGACATTCTCTTTAGTTCTGAGCCTAGTTGTTTTTTAATCTGCAGTGTCTGCCTACTTGCCTATCTAACTGCATATCATGATCTAGGCAGCAAGTGTTCTTAATCCACTTTGTTTTAATGTGAAGGGATGCTAGGCCTAAACTTCTTTTAAGCACCAGTAGATTTTATGTTTCTTTCTTTTTCTTTTTTTCTCCCCTTCCCACCTTTTTTTTTTTTTTTGCAATTGCAATTCAGATGGCAATTTCTGTTGTCCTTAATGGATACTTTCTAGAATGGCTTCAGTTTACCCACTGTTCCAACATAGGCAGAACGTGGAAGAAGAAAGTAGCTACATAGAATACTGAGAAAAATAGAGAAGACTGGGCAGTATGAGGTCCATGAGAATTTGCAAACTCAAGGAGCTAATAATGAGTCTGTAAAAGCAGCAGGGACAATAAGAGGGGATAAAGTAATGTAGTCTGGCATGGCATAAGTATTCCAGATTTACAGAAAGGGGATACAATGGTTATACAGCTATGATGTATTAGCACTTTTTTCACCATTCAGGGATTTAATAGATATGGAATCTTAAACTTCATTGTTGGTATTTGAGTCAAAATTAATCCTTTCCTTTTGGTATTGCAGGGAAATACAAGGATTACATAGAGAATTGATTATACTTCTGCTGTGGCCTTGAGAGAAGTCAACTATTTTGTACTTCATAATGAAAACATTTTAATGGCTGAATAATTTCATTATTTATATTTAAATTTATTTTTATATCATATATTATTTGATATTTTATATTATGCTTATAATGCTATTAATATTATTATACTGATATAATAAAATATTTTCATTTTGAATTCAGGTGACTTTTGTTCAGAAATGTGTGGGTGGGGGACAGAACATTATGGCTCCCAAAAAACAAAATGTAATCAGAGAATACTATATTACCCTAACTTCATGTGAGCACCTTTTGGAACCAAAATATGCAAATACAGTGAAATGTATGAGCATGAATGTTGGTTTTCATGTACTTAAAAGAACAACAAAGATACGTATGTTTAAAACTTAAAAAAATATCTCACTTGACATTAATTTTAAATGTTGAGATGAGTCAATGGTGGGAATTATTCTAGCTATTAAATGCTATATCTCAATCTTACCACTTTTTGTTTATTTAAGAGAAAACTCATTAAACAAAAGCATTCATTACAAGCATATTATTCACTAACTTGGCACTAAGGATAAAAAGGTAATTGAGAAATTATTCTGAACTCTCAAATAGTTTACATTCTACTAGGAAGATATAATCTGTTTATGTGGAAGTACAGCCTTGGACTGGTTGCTCTAATTTTCTCTGCCTGAATTTCTTCATTTGGAAAAATGAGAGTATAGAATGGCTTATAAGTTCCTTCAAGCTGTAATCCATGGTTCCTTTATGACCTAGAGCTTTATTGGTTGGCATTGGTGGATACTCAGTGACAATTCTAAGCACAGAAGTGGTTCCCATGGTTATTAAGATCCATGCTTCTATTGTTCCACTAGGTATTAAAATCATCCCATATCCACTGTGAGTCAAGGATATTTTAGGAGGGAGGAATGAAACTTTCTTATTAATTCACAGATCGTGAAGAGGATGAGCCCTCAATGAGTATAAATGAGAGTGAAGATGAGAAGGTCTTTGAAAAGAAAGATGGATATTGTTTAAAGAAACAAAGTTTTGACTGCAGGCATTCTCTCTGACCACTATTTTTGCCATAATATGTTATAATAAAGTTGAATCTTTACCTAAAGAACTATTTGTATTGCAATCAAGAAACATGAAACAGTTTTCTTCATCATAGCATTCTCAGCATCTCTCTTTAACTCGTCCCACAATACAAAATCCTTCAATATCTTGCAGTTTCTTTCCCTATGACATCTCTCACATAAGTCCTCTTTTCTCTAATCACATCATCACCACCTTAGTTAAGACAATCATCACTTCTCATTGAAAAAAAAATAGCCTAGGATGTTAATTGGACTCCTTGATTCAAGCTTCTCTTTACTTCAAACCATCCTTGTCACAGATGACAAAATGATTTTCCTAAGGCATGCTACTTTTCTTTCACACTCACAAAACATCAATGGTTACCAATTATTACTAGAAATAAAGTGTAACCTTTGTTATTTTCAGTTTCTTACAATCAGATGTTTATTAATATGTCAGCCCTTCCTCATTCAAAACAAAGGCAAGTGCAAGTCATGTCATTATTTCTCTGATGGCGTGGTCTTCTTCAGCAACAAAGGAAGAACACACAATATTCAATAGCAAACATTGATTAAGTGCCTACTATGTGTCAGACATTGTGTTAACCACTGGGAATACAAGTGTGAAAAAAGGAAGACAGTTCCAACCCTTGAGGAGATACATTAAATGCTGTTCTTCATACAGTGGGTATCACATTCATAAGTCTGTCATCAATCCATTCAGCTTTTATATTTGGACCAGATTCCATGTTTCTCAGTGGTTGGGTTTGATTATTATTGCCATTGTTAACAACTGTTCTATTAGATCTTGTACCAAAAATTAGTGAATGATCTACAAAGATGATAATATTTAGAAAACTATACTTGGGTGGTGGAGCCAAGATGGCAGAGTAGAAAGATGCATATATTCTAGTGCTTCCCCCACAGCCCACAAAATACTTGTAAAAAGGAGTCTCAACAAATTGTAGAGCAGTAGAAGCTACAGAAAAACAGCAAAAGAGGTTTCAAGGCAAAGGTAACCGAGAAGGCCCACAGAAAAGGTCTATCTCATGGGATGCTGAGAAGAGCAGAACCCAACCCTAATCATTCAGCACAGGGAGTAACAGGGCCTGAACAGACCTCTGAGGCAGAATTCCCAGCAGGGAGGGTCCCAAATCCATCATCCCACAAATGACAAAGAAAGCTCTAAAGGTCATAGTGGGAGGGCTTTCCAAGCTGGGTCAGAGGGGTGTGGGGTCCCCCCAGCAGCAGCAACAGTGGGCAGTGGGTAGCTAAAATGGCCACAGAAGCAGCCTGGGTCCATTGTCCAGGCAACTCAACTTAAAGCCTCTGAGGGAATTGAGCAGCTGCGCTGAACATCAACCCTCAGTTATGCCCACCCCTCCCCCTCAAAGTCCCTGGGGAATTGAGCAACTGATCTGAATCTCAGCCTTGAGCACTGTACTGGGGGGAGAAGGAGCACTAGGACCCTCCTCTTAACAAAGGATTCAGATGTCAAGTAACTGGCTGGGAAAATGCCCCAAAAGGGGGAAAAGTAAGACCCTAGAAGGTTATTTTCTTGGTGAACAGGCATCTCCTTTCACCATTTCAGACAAGGAAGAACAAGGCATACTGTCAGAAGAAGTCAAGGTTTCTGACTCCCATAGCTCCAAAATAAATATGAAATGGGTTCAAGCCATAGAAGAGCTTGAAAAATGAGTCAGCAGCTTGCTAAAGGAGAACCAAAAAATACGGAAGAAAATAACACCTTTAAAAATAAGCTAACTCAATTGGAAAAAGAAGTCCAAAAAGTCAATGAGGAGAAGGAGTCTTCAAAAAGAAGAATTAGCCAAATGGTAAAAATGGTTCAAAACCTCACTGAACAAAATAGTTCTTTCAAAGAGAGACTGTACTTCAGGGAAGCCAATGACTATGAGATAAACCAAGAAATTAAAAAACAAAACCAAAAGGTTGAAAAAAACAGAAGATAACGTGAAACATCTCATTGGAAAAACAACTGACCTGGAAAACAGATCCAGGAGAGATAATTTAAAAATTATAGGACCACCTGAAAGTCATCATGAAAAAAAGAGCCTAGACATAATCTTTCATGAAATTATCAAGGAAACTGCCCTGACATTCTAGAACCAGAGCACAAAATAAATATTGAAAGAATCCAGCAATCACCTCCTGAAAGAGACCCAAAAAAAGAAACTTCTAGGAATATTGTGGCAAAATTTCTGAGTTCTGAGATCAAGGAGAAAATACTGCAAGCAGCTAGAAAGAAACAATTTAAGTATTGGGGAAATACAATCAGGATAACACAGGATCTGGTAGCTTCTACATCAAGGGATCAAAAGGCTTTGGATTGAATATTCCAGAAGTCAAAGGGACTGGGATTAAAACCAAGAATCACCTAGCCAGCAAAAATGAGTGTAACACTTCAAGGGAATAAATGGTCATTCAATGTCATACAGGATTTTCAAGCATTCATGATGAAAAGACGAGAACCGAATAGAAACTTTGACTTTCAAATATAAGAATCAAGAGAAGCGTGAAAAAGTGAACAGGAAATAGAAATCATAAAGGACTTTCCAAAGCTGAACTCTTTACATTCCTACCTGGAAAGATAATATTTGTCATTCTTGAGACATTTCTCAGTATTTGGGTAGGTAGTATACACACACACACACACACACACACATACATATGGAGAGAGAGTATAGGTTGAGTTGATTCAGAAGAGATGATATCCATAAAAAAATAAAATTAAATTAAGAGATGGGAGAGGAAAATATTGGAAGGACAAAGGGAGAAATGCAATGGGTCAAGCTATCACTCATAAAAGAGATAAGAAAATTCTTGTTCAATGGAGGAGAAAAGGGAGGAGATGAGAGGGCAAAAGTGAAGCTTACTCTCTTCACATATGACTTAAGGAGGGAATAACATGCTCACTAAATTTGATATGAAAATCTATCTTACACTATAGGAAAGTAGGAGAGAAGGGGACAAGTGGGATGAGGAGAATGATAGAAGGGAGGGCAAATGGGAGAAGGGAGCAACTAGAAGTAAATACTTTTGGGAAAGGACAAGGTCAAATGAAAGGACAGGAAAAAAAGGGAGGGGGCAGGGTAGGATGGAGGGCAATATAGTTAGTCTTAAACAACATGAGTATTATGGAAGCATATTGCAAAATGACACATATATACCCTGTACTGAATTACTTGCCTTCTCAGTGGGGATGGATAAGGAGAGAGGGAGAGAGAGAAGTTTCAATTCAAAGTATTAGAAATGAGTGTTGAGAATTTTTATTGCATGTAACTGGGAAATAAAAAAATACAAGTAATGGGGTATAGAAATTTATCTTGCCCTACAAGAAAAGAGAGAAGATGGGGATAAGGGAAGGGTGGGGTGTGATAGAAGGGAAGATATATTGAGGGGAGGGGCAATCAAAAGTCCAGGTATTATGGGATGGAGGAGGGGAGAGATGGGGAGAAAAATTCGATCTCAAAATTTTGTGGAAATGAATGTTGAAATCTAAAAATAAATAAATAAAAAAGACACCTATACTCGAAGAAGAACAGGAGTCTTCTCCTTTCTCTCTCTTTTTCTTTGTGTAATAAAGGAATGTTTAGGTTATCTAACTAAAGATATATTTCCTTAAATGCCATAGATAGATATAATCTGATATCTGATTCACCTTTGCAGATAGTAGGATGTAAATCTCAACTGTGCATCCAACATTGGTATTTGGGGTATTAACAGGAGAGACCAGAACTACCAAGGTTGGGCACTGTCTTCTTCAGGCTATAAGTAGCATATCAGACTAAAATTTTTATTATCAATGTTATTGTTTTTGTTATTGTAAACTCTCAGGTATATTTTTCAAGGCGTATGAGTTGAAAGTCCAAAGGAAACCATTCCTTTGTTTATATTTAACAGTGATGTCATCCCTTAGTTTAGTCTTATCCTACCCCCCATTTCCACAAATTATATGTTCACAAAACAACTATGAAGAATGAATAATGAGCAATGATCTAAGCAAAATGACAAACACATACTATAGAAGTTCTACAGAGAAGATTACATCCAATAGTACAGAAGAAATATTCAGTTATTAAGAGAGGCAAGATATTAATTCAAACCAGGGAAGTGAATAATTTCATTCTGGAGGGATCAAGTTTTCAAAATCCCTAATGTTGTAAGTCTTAGAGGTCAGTAATCATGTTAGGGACAAGCTCCCTATATCTGAGGATCCAAGGGATGTCATTCAAAAATCTCTATTTCTTGACATCCTTCCTAGTGGTACTTTTTTTCTTGTGTCTCTGAAAAAAAAATCTGAAATGAAGGGAAGTAAGTCATTTCCACAGGAATCCATAATGCTTATTATTCTCTCAGCCAAATGAGAGTCATGCAAATGGTAGCACAGAGCTATTTCTTGACAAATTGTCTCAGACTTTTGTGGAAGCAGGATCACACTGGAGATATCAGAAATGATGATGTTAACTTCATTTCAAATAAGTTCAAATGAAAGGACCAGATTGGTCAGTTTAGGGAGCACTAAAATCCATACACTTCAAAAGAGTCAATTCCACCACCAAAGATTCAGGTCAGGAGAACATTATTGGTTTAGAAAAATGCAGGAATTGACAAGGAGCTTAGTGATTCAAACTATGTTCTTAAATCTTTAGATCCTTTATTGTGATACTATTTATCCCCTGTGTATTCATGTGTTAATGTGTTTCAATGATCATAAGTTAAATAGGTCACGTATTTTCAAGAATGCCCCCACCTACTCAATTTTCCCATTCAGGACATATGATTAAAAACTGAGGAATTATTTTGAAGAATTGAAGGAAGACAGCAATCCCCTTTCTTATCTAAAAAATCTATTTGACTTTATTTCCAGGATTTAATGAGCTACAGTAAAGATCAAGATTTCATATTCAAGAGAAGCAACTTAAAATTCCCTTTAATATAAAGGAAATAGTGAATCAAATCCTAAACCACATAATATGTTGAACATAAGCAGGCTATAAATCCAAACTAAACATGACGTCACCAACATATTGTTTGCTGGAAATTAACTAAATATTCTATCATTCTTATTTTCTGTTTTAATTTTCAAATCAGGAAACTGAATAACTCTGCTTTTAAATTCTAATTGTAAAGTACATAAACCATACTTCTAAAATCATATAAAAATCAGAAAGGAAGATATGTATATATACACATATTCTCTCTGTCTCTCTCTGTCTCTGTCTCTGTCTCTGTCTCTGTCTCTGTCTCTCTCTCTCTCTCTGTCTCCACGTGTGTGTGTATGTGTGTGTGTGTGTGTGTGTGTGTGTGTGTGTGTTATCCTTCCAGCTACCCAAATATTGAGAAAAATTTCAAGAGTTACAAATATTATCTTTCCATGTAGGAATATAAACAGTTCAAATTCAGTAGGTCCCTTATGATTTTTCTTTCCTGTTTACCTTTTCATACCACTCTTGATTCTTGTGTCAAATTTTCTATTCAGCTGTGGTCTTTTCATCAAGCATGCTTGAAAGTCCTCTATTTTCTCCTCGACCTGGGAACTTTGGAATTTGGTTACAATATTTCTAGGAGTTTCTCTTTTTGTGTCTCTTTCAGGTGATCAGTGGATCTTTTCAATATTTATTTTGCCCTTTGGTTCTAGAATATCTGGACAGTTTTCCTTGATAATTTCATGAAAGATGATGTCTAGGCTCTTCTTTTGATCATGGTTTTAAAGTAGTCCTATAATTTTTCAGTTGTCTCTCCTGAATATGTTTTCAAGGTCAGTTGTTTTTCAAATGATATATTTCATATCATTTTCCATGTTTTCCTTCTTTGGTTTTCTTTTGTAATTTCTTGGTTTTTCATAAAGTCATTAGATTCCATCTGTTCCATTCTAATTTTTAAGGAACTATTTCCTTCAGTGAGATTTTGAACCTGCTTTTCCATTTGGCTAATTCTGCTTTTTAAAGCATTCTTCTCCTCGCTAGTTTTTTGAACCTCTTTTGCCAGACCAGTTAGCGTGTTTTTTAAAGGTGTTATTTCCTTCAGCATTTTTTTGGATCTCCTTTAGCAAAATATTGACTTACTTTTCATGATTTTCTTGAATCACTCTCATTTCTCTCTCCAACTTTTCCTCCACCTCTCTTGCTTGATGTTCATAATCCTTTTTGAGCTTTTTCATGGCCTGAGACTATTCCATATATACTTTGGAGGTTATGGAAACCTTGACTTCCTCTGAAGGTATACATTGTTCTTCCTCACTGGAAAGGATGGAAGAAAATGCCTGTTCACCAAGAAAGTAACCTTCTATAGTCTTATATTTTTCCCTTTCTTGGGCATTTCCCCAGCCACTTATTTGATTTCTAAGTCCTTTGTCAGGAGCAGGGTGCACTCTAGGAACCTGAAAGTTCTCAGTTCCTCCAAGGTGACACAATCAAGAATCTCTACACACTGGTCTGGGAGCTACTAAAGCTATTCTACCCAGAATCTGTGAGTAGAAGAATTTCCTCTCCACAACCACCCCCAGCAGGTCACTCCCCAGGTCTCTACTCAGGGCTGAAGTTCACATCAGCTTCTCAATTTCCCCAGGGACTCCAGGTGGAGAACTCCACAAATGGACACTGCTGCTGGTGCTGTTGCCACCACCATTGCCACCTGGGACCAGGACTACAGGAGGACCCCACTACCTTGTCACCACTGTAAAATAGCACTGACCTTTGAAGCTGCCCTTGTCATCTCTGGGTTGAGGAATCTGAGAATCTCTGCTGCTGCTAGGGACTCTGCCCCAACCCCAAGGTCTCCTCAGTTCTTGTTCCTCCCAGTGGAACCAAGGCTGGGCTGTGCTCCACTTCATTCCCTGTGGGATAGAACTTTCCTGTTGGCCTTCCAGGCTACCCTGGGCTAGAAATCTTCCCTCCATCATTCTCTGACCTCTGCTGCTTTAGAATTTGTTGAGAGTCATTTTTCACAGATATTTTATGGGCTGTGAGTGAAGAGCTAGAGTATGTGCATCTTTCTGCTCCACCATCTTGGCTCTGTCCCCCTGTATACATGTTTATTTTTATACATATTCATATATGTGTATGCATATATGTGATTATATACATACATATATAACATGCATTTATTTATTTATTTATGCACTTATTTTGTTCTTGATTAGAAAATAAGTTCCATATTCAAAAGCTTTTCATTCATTACGTTACGTAATGCAAAATAAATACTTGTTAATTAGTTGATTGTCCCTTGTGCCCATAGCACTCTATTAAAAAATGTGGATGGGAAAAACATTTAAGTATACTGAGGGGGAGTGGTGTTGGAGATATCTCCACTATAAACCTTTACACATTTTATTTTCCTTGACTATTTCTGCTTTTTAATCTGTGAAATGGGGATAATAGTTCTTAAACTACTTACAATATCTCTATGAAGATACTCTGTTGTGGGAGAGCTAGTGGCATGTGTGGAGAGGGAATTCTACTTAGAATTCTGGGGAGAAAAGAGTGGTTAGCACTACTCACAGAACAGAGTGCAGGCAAGGAGAGGAGGAAACATATCTACGTTGTTCATACCACTTTGGAGAATCTGAGAATTTGCAATTCCCTAGAGGTGTCTCTGAAAACAACTGCACAAAACCCCTGAAATATGAGACAGTACACCTTCCACATAACTAAGACCTCAAAACTCAAATAATTGGCTGGGAAAGTGACCAAAAACAGGAAAAATAAGATTACAGAAGGTGATTTTCTTGGTGAAAAGATATTTTCTTATGATGAAGAAGATCAAATCATACCACCAAAGGAAGACAGTAAACCTCCAAAGAAAAATATGAATTGGTCTCTGGCCATGAAAGGGCTCAAGAAGGATTTTGAAAATCAAATAAAAGAAGTAGAGGAAAAATTGGGAAGAGAAATGAGAGTGATGCAAGAAAATCATGAAAAATGAGTCAACAGCTTGCTAAAGGAGACTCAAAAAATACTGGAAAAAAAACACCCTTAAAATTAGAAAAATGTAAATGGCAAAAAAAAGTCTAGAAAGCCAATGAAGAGAAGAGTACTTTAAAAAGCAGAATTGTCCAAATAGAAGAAAAAGGATGAAATGCTCACTGAAAAAGCTAGAGGAGAAAATATTACAGACAGCCAAAAAGAAACATTTCAAGTATTATGCAAACATAATAAGGATAACACAAAATTTAGCAGCTTCTGTGCCAAGGGATCTGAGGGCTTATAATAGGAATTTCTGGAGGTCAAAGGAGGTAAGATTAAGATCAAGATTCACCTACTCAGGAAAACTAAGCATACCACATCAGAAGTAAAAATGGAACATCAGTGAAATAGAGGACTTCCAAAAATTCTTTTTGAAGAGACCAGAGATGAATAGAAAAACTGACTTTCAAATAAAAGAATCAAGAGAAGCATGAAAAGGTAAACAAGAAAGAATAACCATAAGGGACTTATTAAAGGTGAATTGTACATTTTTATATATAAAGATGATATTTGTAACTCACGAAACTTCATTAGTATTAAGATATTTAAAAGGAATGCACACATATACACACATATATTTACACACATATGTATGTTTATATTTGTATGTGTATATATTTACATAGTACATATGTGTACATTTATATTTGTATGTGTGTACATACACACATATATGTATATGTGTGTGTGTGTGTGTGTATATATATATATATGTATATATGTACATATATATGTACATATCATCGGGGGAATTGAATATAAAGTGAGGAGACCTAAAATATAAAATTAAGTGTTCAGAGGAATGTTCTGGGATAAAGAGAAAGGGAGAGGTAGAATGAAGGAAATCATCTCACCTAAAAGAGCAAAGAAAGAGCTTCTACAATGGTGGGGAAGAAAGTTGAAATGGAAATAGTGATCTTTATTCTCATCATATTTTGGTTATGGAGGGAATTCCACACATTCAATTGGGTATGGAAATCTATATTACCCTGCAGGAAGACAGGGAGGAAAGAGATAGGAGAGGGAAGATAATAAAGGACAACAGATTGGGAGAAGGATTAATGAGAAGCCAATACTATTGTGGGGGGACAGGTCAAAAGAGAGAATTAAACAAATCAAGGGGAGGACAGGATAAAGGGAAATGTGGTTAGTCTTTTGCAACATGACTGTTATGGAAGTGTTTTGCATGACTGTACATGAATGAACTATATTAAATTGCTTGCTTTCTCATTTAGGGTGGGTGGTGAGGGAGGAAGGGAGAGAATGTGGAAATGAAAGCTTAAAAATGAATGTTAAAAATTGCTTTTGTGTGCAACTGGTTAATAAGTTTTAGAGGAAATAGGGTATAGAAATCTATCTTGCCTTTCAGGAAAGTAGCAGAGAGGGGGATAGGAGAAGGGATTGATAGAATGGAGGGCAAATTGGGAAAGGGAGTGGATGAAGTGCATACTCTCCTAGGGTGGCGGGAGGGGAGAGATGAGAAGAAAAATTGAAATTCAAACTGTTCTCAAAGTGAATGTTGAAAACTGTAAATAAATTATATCAAAAATAAAATTACCAGATACCTCTAAATGGGGAAATATTTTTACTTTTAGTACCATTTTTAATATAAATCATGTGAATATTACAATTAATCCTCAGTTAATAAAATCTTACATTTGCTTAGACTTTTCAAAGCAAATAAAACCTACATCTGGCCAAGTGGAATGAAGACAGGAAAATAATTTGAATGAGTTTGTTCAATGTGGTTCCACATTTCTAGTTTCTCAAATTTTAAAATTTACATCTAATCACCATTTTCTCATGCTCCAAATTATGATTACCTCATTTTCATTGAATCTTCAACTTCATGAAAACCACATTTTACAGAGCTTTCTTTATTCTCATAATCTAAATGCTTGAATCAGTAGCTGAAATGGAAGTTGTTTCCAGAATGATATTTTAAGTCTCAATAATCTCTCATTTCTTAGACCTTATTCAGGATCATCTTGTTCCTAACTTTGAGTGATAGCAATCAACTACTTTTGTTATTTACAGATCGTCTACTTACTGACTATTGATTGAGATAATGAAACTATGACCTGATGGGCAATCTAATTAGTCATATATTAACAAACTCTACCATAATTAAAATTAGTTTTCAAAATATCATTCTTTTCTCACATCAAATTATCAACACTCTCCCTTCCTCTCTTTTTCTCAATATATGAATAACATTGCCTGTAACTTCACTGAAAA